>NC_092349.1:14215993-14501296 GCF_963676685.1 Mytilus edulis | reverse complement strand
AAACAAGACTATCCAAAATAATATTGTTTTTTTATACGAGCGCAAAAATTTTAATTTTTTGGTCGTATATTGCTATCACGTTGGCGTCGTCGTCTGCGTCGTCGTCATCGTCGTCGTCATCGTCGTCGTCGTCGTCGTCGTCGTCATCGTCGTCGTCGTCGTCCGATTACTTTTAGTTTTCGCACTCTAACTTTAGTAAAAGTGAATAGAAATCAATGAAATTTAAACACAAGGTTTATGACCACAAAAGGAAGGTTGGGATTGATTTTGGGAGTTTTGGTCCCAACATTTTAGGAATTAGGGGCCAAAAAGGGCCCAAATAAGCATTTTCTTGGTTTTCGCACTATAACTTCAGTTTAAGTGAATAGAAATCTATGAAATTTTGACACAAGGTTTATGACCACAAAAGGAAGGTTGGGATTGATTTTGGGAGTTTTGGTCCCAACAGTTTAGGAATTAAGGGCCAAAAAAGGGCCCAAATATTAAAGCATTATTCTTGGTTTTCGCACAATAACTTTAGTATAAGTAAATAGAAATCAATAAAATTCTAACACAAGGTTTATGACCACAAAAGGAAGGTTGGGTTTGATTTTGGGAGTTTTGGTCCTAACAGTTTAGGAATAAGGGGCCCAAAGGGTCCAAAATTGAACTTTGTGTGATTTCATCAAAAATTGAATAATTGGGGTTCTTTGATATGCCGAATCTAACTATGTATGTAGATTCTTAATTTTTGGTCCCGTTTTCAAATTGGTATACATTAAGGTGCAAAGGGTTTAAAATTAAACTCAGTTTGATTTTAACAAAAATTGAATCCTTGAGGTTCTTTGATATGCTGAATTTAAAAATGTACTTAGATTTTAAATTATTGGCCTAGTTTTCAAGTTGGTCCAAATGGGGGTCCAAAATTAAACTTTGTTTGATTTCATCAAAAATTGAATAAATGGGTTCTTTGATATGCCAAATCTAACTGTGTATGTAGATTCTTAATTTTTGGTCCAGTTTTCAAATTGGTCTACATTAAGGTCCAAAGGGTCCAAAATTAAACTAAGTTTGATTTTAAACAAAAAATAAATTCTTGGGCTTATTTGATATGCGTTATCTAAATATGTACTTTGATTTTTGATTATGGGCCCAGTTTTCAAGTTGGTCCAAATCAGGATTCCATATCAAGTATTGTGCAATAGCAAGAAATTTTCAATTGCACAGTATTGCACAATAGCAAGAAATATCTAATTGCACCATATTGTGCAATAGCAATTAATTTTCAATTGGAGTTATCTTTCTTTGTATAGAATAGTAGTTGATAATATATGTTGGAAATTTGCCAGACATGACTGATGTCATTTTCTATTTTTATTTGCCAATAACTTTATGTAAATAACTTCATTGGAAATTTGCCAATACAAAATGTTGCTGATGAAGCTTTTTTTCCTTATCTTATCTAAAATGTTTTTAGATAATGTATGTTGGACATTTGCCAGACATGACTATGATGTCATTTTCTATTTTTATTTGCCAATAACTTTATGTAAAAACTTCATTGGAAATTTGCCAATATAAAATGTTGCTGATGAAGTTTTTTTTTTATTGTTTTATACAATAAACAATGTATATTCACTTTTACTACCAACCAATCTTTACCATTCAGTGATAACAAGCACTTTATTTTACATTTTAATATTTTATGATGTATTTAAAAGAGTAGTTATTGTTGCAAACTCCATTAGAAATTTGAATTGATATCAGTTTTGGAAAAAGGGAAACGGGGATGTGAAAAAGGGGGGGGGGGTTAAATTTTTCTCATTTCAGATTTCATAAATAAAAAGAAAATTTCTTCAAACATTTTTTTGAGAGGATTAATATTCAACAGCATAGTGAATTGCTCAAAGGCAAAAAAAAACTTTTAAGTTCATTAGACCACATTCATTCTGTGTCAAAAACCTATGCTGTGTCAACTACTTAATTTTAGATTTAAAAAGTTTAAAGAAGAAATCTTTAAATGATTTGTAAAATCTTGACATTTGTTTTGTGTAAAAAAAAAACCCATGTAATGTCAAAAATTTGATCACAATCCAAATTCAGAGCTGTATCACGCTTGAATGTTTTGTCCATACTTGCCCCAACTGTTCTGGGTTCGACCTCTGCGGTCGTATAAAGCTGCGCCCTGCGGAGCACCTGGTTAAATATTGCGAGGAATACCACCATCTGCATTTGAAATTCTAAAATTTACTGAGATCATAATTAATCTTGCATTTTTGTGCATTGTTCACAAGTTGCAATGAAAAATGCATGCTACGGGTGCGGGAATTCTCGCTACATTGAAGACCCATTGGTGGCCTTCGGCTGTTGTCTGCTCAATGGTCGGGTTGTTGTCGCTTTGACACATTCCCAATTTCCTTTCTCAATTTTATGTAACATTTCTGCATTTACAGTATGTAGAGAGGACCAACCCAAAAACTTAGCCTTCAAATTCTCTTTCCCTGAAATCGCATAAAACTACTTTGTTAATAGCTACTTTCTTGAAAATTTTCAAATACTATTTTGATAAGATGATGCTATGTTATTCATATTTCATTCACTTTAAGTGCTAATTCAAATGTCAATCTGGCCTTAAACAGAACTGTGTAAATAAGGGAAATTTGTGTTTACTCTAATCTGAATATTAGTAACCTGTTATTATCATTACAATATTTTAGAATAATTTGCATAACTGACCAAAATATCAGTGTGATGATCTTTTCACACCACTTTGTGTAAGTTATCTGTTTGATATTGACAAACATTCCTAGATACTCATCAAACCTATTTGTTGTTCTTCATACACGAAAACATATGTGAAACCTTTGGTTCAACAGTTCAATAATTTAAACAAATATAAACATTTCAAATTGTAAATCATTATAAGTCCGATATATATCACTTTTTTGGGGAAATTTCACGAGCGTCACTTTAATGTATTTTAAGATTAACCGAGCGTCTGGTGTCCACATTTGTTATCATTATATCTATAATTTATTTACAACCACTGGATCGAGGCCACTGCTGGTGGAGGTTTCTCACGGAAGGACTACCCAGCCAGTTAGTGATGCAGCATTTTGGTGTTGACATGAATTATCATTGATGTGTTTATAAATATAACTTTATTAACTTTTAAAACTTGATTTTAAAACTTTGAATTGTTGGAAATACTAAGGATATTTTTATCTCGGGAATAAATTCTGAAAGTTGCATTTGGCAAACCCATTCGGAAATTTCGGATCTCTAATCCTCTTCTACTTCGTACTTTATTTGGTCAATTTATCATTTTTGATTGAAGCGTCGCTGTTGATTTTTCTGTAGACTAAGCGCGTGCCATGCATACATTTTTTTTTATCCTGGTATCTATGTCTATGACGAGGTTACAGACAAAGCATGCATGTAGTCAGAAACATATCTCTCTGATGTAGCATATCAAGTTGTACCTCTGAAATGATTCAATACTGATTTTTATACCGAGTTAAAGATAAATAAATTAACTATGAAAAAAACTATAACGGTAATTTTATAAATATCTTTTTTTTTAATTAAAGAACATGTTACAGTGTCAAAAGAAACCACAACAACGTCCACACAATATCTCTGCGTCAAGGAAAATGTTATTTTTAATTAGATAATCATGTTTTTTAAATGAATTGAATGGTATTTACTTTCAGCCTTCAGTATATATAATTAATATATCACGGCTAGGAACAACTTTTAAATTTTAAATAATGACACACAACCACATCAATGCACAAAATGTAAGTGTCTTTTTTAAATACACACAAATCATGATAAAAAGTAACAAACAAACGTATGCCAGTCGTATAGAATTTTATGATATTGACAACAATGTGCTAACAAAACAAACAGGGTACATCAGCCAACATTGTGTTATGATCTTCATCACAGACGAAATACAAGAATACAAAAATTTACCATAGAACAATAACACGATGCCGGGATTGTCCTTTTTAACTTTTTGGGATTCGAGCGTCACTGATGAGTCTTTTGTAAACGAAACGCGCGTCTGGCGTAAACACAAAATTTTATCCTGGTATCTATGATGAGTTTATTCCCACGTCAAATAGATATTATAAAATATAATGTTAGGACGTAAGTCTCAAATATCAACTGGGACGTCAGTAGTATGAAACGTCTTTCGCTTCTCAATACAATAGAATACACACATATAGTTTATTTGCAATACTATCTGCAATTCTATTAGCCAATGTTAATACATCTGTGAAATCGGACAACGCACGTCGACGCCGACGGAATAAACTTTGTATTTTTGTGAAAATCTCGATTGAAAATGCTTTAACATCTGTTAAAAAGCTGTTGACATCATTTAACACGTTGTCTAATAATTGTACGGTACATTTTTTCATAGTCATCATAACTCCATTTAGTGTTTCAATTACAACTCCTTTCATTACAAGACCGGATTTTACTGTCCAAAATACTCTTGCGCGATCTTTGAAGTTTAGATTGCAATAGGAGATAAATAGATCTTGTCTGTTTGGTCGTACATAACACGGGATATGAGAATCGAATGCAATTTGTTTAATCTCCTTGCAAGACTTTGAACACCATGGCCGTATTATCGGAACAAGAGAAACTTGTAGGCATTTGCGAACAGAATTAATCCATATCTGTCCTCTGGAAGAAAAAGAACTGAAATATTCATTGTAAAGGTTACAACTTTTGGTAGCAAATTCAAGGGCATAGTCATCTTCTGTCCCTTTACATTTGTATTTCCTTTCAAGACATTCTTCATACCACCAACAGTCTGTTCCAGAAGGACTATAACATGATGAAGGAAGAGTTAGATCTGTTGACGTGTATTCCTGTCCTTGTTGACATTTACAACAACCTTCAATTGGACCTGAATTAACATCATACAGTTCAAGCATACATTGGTATATTAAAATGATTATTTTTTTGATTTTAATGTACAGATAACGAATTCAATATCAGTACTAATAAAAACATAGTAATCGTCAATGTGATAAAGTCAGTCCATACAATACATTCCCTTTGTATCCCTTGTAGCACCTAACATCACCCCGAGTTTTTAGTGGGGTTCGTGTTGCTGTTGTACTCCTATTTGTGACAATTTTACATATTGTAACGGTTTTGTTCACGCATCGTTTTCAATGTAAATGAATTAGATAAGACTGTCATACAAGTGAGAGGTTTAGCGCTGCAAAACCAGGTTCTTTCCACCATTTTCTACATTTGAAAATGCCTGTACCAAGTCAGGAAATTACAGGAATATGACATTTGTTGTCATTTGTTTTATGTGTTTTATCATTTGATTACTAATGAGGACTTTCCGTTTTGAATTTTCCTCCGAGTTCAGTATTTTTGTAATTTTACTTTTTCATAACTGGTTTAGAGCAGTTATGCCCGTTAATGTAGCATAAATGTTTCTTGTCTTGCTCCCAGTTAATGATATTAACGTTAACTTTGCCTTAGATTGAAGTTCTCACATGTTCAGAAGGTGAACAACATAAATGTGCATGGAACTATATATTAAGAGGGCTGAAACAAGACTATATCCAAAATAATATTGGTTTTCAATGATTGCGAGGAATAGGACTATCTGCATTTGAAATTCTGAAATTTACTTATGTGTCAAATTTACTGAAATCATAATTAATCTTGCATTTTTGTGCATTGTTCACAAGTCGCATTTACAGTATGTAGAGAGGACCAACCCAAAAACTTAACCTTCAAATGGTCTTTCCCTGAAATCGCATAAAACTTTTTTCTTGAAAGATTTTCAGATACTATTTTGATAAGATGATGCTATGATTTTCATACTTTCATTCACTTTAAGTGGTAATCTAAATTCTAATCTGGCCTTATACAGAACTGTGTTACTGTGTTAACAAGGGAAATTTATGTCTACTCTAATCTGAATATTAGTAACCTGTTATTATCATTACAATATTTTTGAATAATTTGCACAACTGACCAAAAAATCAGTGTTATTATCTTTTCACATCACTTTGTGTCAGTTATCTCTTTGATATTGACAAACATTCCTAGATATTCATCAAACCTATTTGTTGTTCTTCATACACGAAAACATATGTGAAACCTTTGGTTCAATAATTTTAACTAATATAAACATTTCAAATAGTGAATCATTATAAGTCCAATATTAACACTTTTTTTTGGAAATTTTACGAGCGTCACTTTAATGTATTTTAAGATTAACCGAGCGTCGTGTGTCCACATTTGTTATCATTATATCTATAATTTATTTACAACCACTGGATCGAGGCCATTGCTGGTGGAGGTTTCTCACGGAGGGACTACCCAGCCAGTTAATGATGCAGCATTTTGGTGTTGACATGAATTATCATTGATGTGTTTATACATATAAAACTTAATTGATTATAAAACTGAATTGTTGGAAATACTAAGGATATTTTCACCCAAGGAATAAATTCTGATAGTTGCATTTGGCAAACCCTTTCGGAAATTTCGGATCTCTAATCCTCTTCTACTTCGTACTTTATTTGGTCAATTTATCATTTTTGATTGAAGCGTCGCTGTTGATTTTTCTGTAGACCAAACGCGCGCCATGCATACAATTTTTTTTTATCCTGGTATCTATGTCTATGACGAGGTTACAGACAAAGCATGCATGTAGTCAGAGATATATCTCTCTGATGTAGCATATCAAGTTGTACCTCTAAAATGATTAAATACTGATATTTATACCGAGTTAAAGATAAATAAATTAACTATGAAAAAAACCATAACGATAATTTTATAAATATCTTTCTTTTTTAATTAAAGAACATGTTACAGTGTCTAAAAAAACAAACGTCCATACAATATCTCTGCGTCAATGAAAATGTTATTTTTAATTAGGTAATAATTTTTTTTTAAATAAATTGAATGGTATTTGATTTCAGCCTTGAGTATATGTAATAACTATATCACGGCTAGGAACAACTTTTAAATTTTAAATAATGACACACAACCACATCAATGCACAAAATGTAAGTGTCTTTTTTAAAAGTGACAGTCGTATAAAATTTCATGATGTTGACAACAATGTGTGAACAAAACAAACATGGTACATCAGCCAACATTGTTTTATGATCTCTATCACACACAAAAAAAACCCAATCAAATATGTCAACAAAGAAAAACAAAAAAGTTAAACAGAAAAAGGACATTAGCAAAACGAAATATAAGAATAATTTTTTTTACCATAGAACAATAACACGATGCCGGGTATTATAAGTACATTTGTACTGTAATTGTCCTTTTTAACTTTTTTTTGGATTCCAGACCACTGATGAGTCTTTTGTAGATGAAACGCGAGTCTGACGCAAACACAAAATGTTATCCTGGTATTACCGATGTTATTTCAACTGATCATGCTGATCGGGCGGAGCTTATATTTTAATTTGCATAAGGATCTATTTGAAGATGTATGTGGTAAGGATGATTGCCGTTATAATTGATATTGAATTCTAATCATCTATCAGTGTCACCAAACGCGTATACAAAAAAACTAATTGTATGATATGGGACTAAGGTAGCAATACACAGTTAGGAGTTTAGTTTCGCATTTTGGCCCCTGTGGATTTTTAAAATAGGAAAGTTATTGTGTAATAAAAATCATTTTTAGACAGATGAGTGCTAATTTAGTCTTCAAAGATGGTTTATAAGTTCATCAAGATTATTTTTTACATGTTTTATGGGCTGTTTTCTGTTTGACCATCCGTATTTTCCTAGCTAGACCGGCCATCGGTCCAGAAATTAATGTACTGTTTACAAACACTCTTTTTCTACGCGAAGTTTTTGACGCAATTTTACAAAAAAATGAGATGAAAGACATATGATTTTCATTGGATTTGCTGAATGATATATGTACACAGTTTCAGAAAAGGTATTACTTCAAATGATTGAAATTCTACTTTTAGCCAAATTTTGGGGAAATATGTGACATCTTTCCCCCCCTTTTTGCAATATTTTATAACAAATAAATGCAGATTGTTGCCATGGATACACCAAAAAGAAATTATATTTTACCATTTTATATACTGGATATAAAATCTATGGAAGATTCTGATTACATACATATGCCCATATATGACACAAACAGTAAGCTTGATATTGCAAGAAAGCAATGAAAAGGGGATGGTAAAATTCATAAGGGCAAATTTTAGTATTTTTTCCTAACTGTTTATTGCTACCTTATGGCATACTTACCAAGCTCAGAATTGTATAATTTAAGACTTTTCATGCCACAAATCTATTGATATTTAGATTCTAAATCAACTTCTGAGTAAATTAAGTGTTTAAGAATGACAATATATGTCAATTTTATTGTTTACAGTCCTTAGCAACCAAAATTAGACATTTTGACACAAGGCTTATATTTGTACTCTATCGGCTTAACTCTTGCTTCTGATGGATTGGGCTGCATGTAGTAGCCTAAGTATTGAACGCGTTGTTTTTTTTCTTGCGAATATATCAAATTATTGTTTTTATCAAGATTTCATGTTACATTTTAGCATACATTAAATGTATAGTTAAATCAGATGTGAGAAATTGATTCCCTATCACCAAGTTTTTTTAATCAAGTCTTTGGTATGCAATAAGCATAAAGATTAACATTTTTATGCTTGAAATTGCTAAATGTTATACAATGTTGCATCATCAGAGATCTTATTAAGATATTCAACATTAAAAAACTGACAAAAGTGGTACAGTTTTTAAGATTTGGCTAAAAATTGAGGTAGAGACAAGATTTTACACTTTGACTTGGCACCTTTCTTTAAAATCAGTTTTTGTCGCGTTTCAGTGTCAACTGCTAACCTTCATAAAATATTCATTACTCAACCAATTTTCAAAAATAAAAGGCCATTTTACTCGTATTAGCTAGCAGAACTCAGAAAATAAGTTAAAATGGAGAATTTGAAAAAAATATTTACTATTAAGGTAGCAATACACAGTTAGGAGTTTAGTTTCGCATTTTGGCCCCTGTGGATTTTTAAAATAGGAAAGTTATTGTGTAATAAAAATCATTTTTAGACAGATGAGTGCTAATTTAGTCTTCAAAGATGGTTTATAAGTTCATCAAGATTATTTTTTACATGTTTTATGGGCTGTTTTCTGTTTGACCATCCGTATTTTCCTAGCTAGACCGGCCATCGGTCCAGAAATTAATGTACTGTTTACAAACACTCTTTTTCTACGCGAAGTTTTTGACGCAATTTTACAAAAAAATGAGATGAAAGACATATGATTTTCATTGGATTTGCTGAATGATATATGTACACAGTTTCAGAAAAGGTATTACTTCAAATGATTGAAATTCTACTTTTAGCCAAATTTTGGGGAAATATGTGACATCTTTCCCCCCCTTTTTGCAATATTTTATAACAAATAAATGCAGATTGTTGCCATGGATACACCAAAAAGAAATTATATTTTACCATTTTATATACTGGATATAAAATCTATGGAAGATTCTGATTACATACATATGCCCATATATGACACAAACAGTAAGCTTGATATTGCAAGAAAGCAATGAAAAGGGGATGGTAAAATTCATAAGGGCAAATTTTAGTATTTTTTCCTAACTGTTTATTGCTACCTAATAACTGGACACGTCATTGCTAAGTTTATCCCAAAACTCCTGTCTATAGATTGACTGGTCTTAAATAAGCGTTCTTCTCAAGACCCGCCCAGTCAAGTGAAATAAATCTAGTAATAGCTATGGTGAGTTTATTTACCACGTCAAATTGATATTATAAAATATAATGTTAGGACATAAGTCTCAAATATCAACTGGGACGTCAGTAGTATGAAACGTCTTTCGCTTCTCAATACAATAGAATACACACATATATGTTTTAATTATCAAAGAGAGACGAAATGATACCCAGGAATGTTCAAATGTAACTTAGCAAATCTTTCCAATTTTATGAAGCATTTGTAATCGACCTAAATTTTCGAAATATTGTCTTTAAAGTTCATAGATTTTACCATGTGATAATAATACATTCTTATACGAATACGAAAGTTTTATTTTGATTCGGTTAACATATATATAACAACACAATCATAAGCTCTTAAATAAAGGCAACAGTAGTATACCACTGTTCAAAACTCATAAATCCATGGACAAAAAACAAAATCGGGATAACAAACTAAAACCGAGGGAAACGCATTAAATATAAGAGGAGAACAACGACACAACACTAAAATGTAACACACACAGAAACGGACCAAGCATCAGACAAAATCCCACGAGAATAACAAATATAACATCAAAACCAAATACAGTCGAACCTCGGTGTGTCGAAGTCGAAGGGACCGGACCAAAGTATTCGACTCATCCGAGGTTCGACTCATCCGAGGTCGAGTGTGTCGTCATAAATTTTGAATGCATGAAATACGGTATGAGATTTGTGTAAACTAGATACAATGATCAGTGTGTCTTTTCAATTCAATCTCCATTTTTGGTCCTTCGTAATAATTGAAAACACAAGTACAGATACAATTCATGCACAAATAAAATCAATAGTCTACACAAATATTTACAAAGGTCAGTCGCTTTAAATTATGAAATCACGCGCGGCACGAAATAAGTTTTGAACGGTCTCTGATGAGGTCGTCTGCTTTACATTAAATCATCATAAATTTATTGTAATTGTCCCTAATCCTTTTATCTATTGTATTTAATGAGATTTAAATCTAACGATTCATTTAATCTCGGCTTGGGTCATTAAAATTCGTTTCGTTTTTCTCTCAGGTGAAAAATGTTCAACACACTAACATTCCGCTTGAACGATCAACAAAGGCGTTAATTAGCGGCTACCATAAACATGTCATTTTAACCGTTATACAAACAAGTATGTTTACTCAGCTTTAATCTCTTTTGAAAATGATTAGTTAACATAAGAAATACATCCGACTTAAATTTTTATCATCATGATCATTAGGTCTGCATCTTTCGAAAATTCTTACTTTCGAAGTTCGAGACATCGGGGTCTATTTACATTAATTTTACTTCGACGGGACTATAAAATTTACTCGACTTAACCGAGTATTCGAATCAACCGAGTTCGACTCATCAGAGGTACTTATGCATTGATCAAACGGGAATTTTATCGGGACCGCGAAATTACTTCGACTCATCCAAGTTTTCGACACAACCGAGTTCGACACAACGAGGTTCGACTGTACATGAATTTGGGATAGACAAGTACCGTGACACGTCTTATCGCAATGTGAAATTACACTCAAAAATAAGAGAAAACAAACGACGCAACGTTAAAATGTAACACACACAGAAACGAACAGTAATATAACATTGGCCATATTCCTAACTTGGTATAAGAATTATAGAATAAGAGCTTTTTACCGAATATAAAATAACATAAACACATCATTTTAACAGTTTTTAAAGGATTATATTTCTAATCTTGAAGGAGTGTCTATTTTCTTCTCGACAATTATTTAACATTATGTACATGCAACGTTTTACCGATATTAAATTTTTCCCGAAATCGTTGTGGCGTTTGATTATCTTGTAACTAAAACGATGTAAAGATAATACAAATCAAATAAAATTAGCAATATTCTGTTAAATTGTGTCAATAATGAAGAAGTTTCGTTAACATTACAGTTACCAAGTAGGGGTTTCTCAGTAATTTTGAAATGTTCAAATATGAAACAATTACACAGTAACACGGCCGACACTCGGCTAACCGAGAGTTTGGTCGGTTAATCTATATTGAGTATGCGGCTATATCGGCGGTTGGTCTGTTAATCGGGTTGGTTATACGTCTGTTAAGAGTAAAACTCACAATTTAATGTTAAACTCTGTTAAATATACAGATTTTTGCCATATTATGAGAACCACATCAAAAAAAGAAAAGTGTCTGACAAAATGATATCTATCATAGAACATTTTCCACCAGTAAAAAAAATGCATAGCCTGCGCAGTTTTAAGTAAAACGAAAAGGCGTCTCGCAAGTATGTGGTTTTTATGCTTGTACGCATAGCAATATTTTGGATAAAAGGCTAAAAAACATTTTTATATATGATTTAAAGGACACAAAATAGTACTTTGGTTCTAAAAAAATAATTGTCATTGATAAATATTTCATAATTGTTATATAAGTTGAGTAATACCACATTTTAATGAATATTAGGGGAATACAGTCTGTTAATGGGTTGGACAATTTAAATCGTGTCAGTTAAGAGTTATTTAGCCACGACAATAGTCTTACTACCTTTAGTTGATATTTTCACATTGAAAAAAATGAGATGTACTTGTGACGAAAAAATTACAATACGGTGCAACAGTATCCTTATAGAAAGAGAACTTTTATTTTAATCGTATTTCTTTGCATTTCATTGAAGGGTGTGTCACTTCAATATAGCGTTATATGGACTGATTGGCCGCTCGAATTCGCACGAATTTATTATTTACGCCAAGTTATCAATCAGCCTTATTTTTTTTTGTCTGTTCAAAGTTTGTAACATCTATGAATCTGTCATGTGTTGCAATGCAGCTGGTTAAATTCCATGCGTTTTCTTTGAAATATTTAAAAGGCTTTTCTACCTCAGGAATAGATTACCTTATGCCGGCGTCACACATTGGCGTATAGACCGGCGTGCACCAAACGTACAGAGAAAATTGACAAAGTCGGTAAACGTTAGTTGCATGCCATAGGAACGCTTAGCAATAGTTCAAAGCGCGTTGCATAAGTTTTTAGTACGTCGAAATACAAAGGTAAAATTGAGAAAGGAAATGGGGAATGTTTCAAAGCGACAACAACCCGACCATAGAGCAGGCCAAGGCCACCAATGGGTCTTCAATGTAGAGAGAAACTCCATTACCCGTAGGCGTCCTTCAGCTGGCCCCTTAAAAGATATGTATACTAGATCACACAAGACTAACAAAGGTCAGAGGCTCCTGACTTGGGACAGGCGCAAAATTGCGGCGGGGATAAACATGTTTATGAGATATCAACCCTCCCCCTATTCCTCTAGCCAATGAAGGAATGTAAATACGCTTGGTGAACGCTACAATCACAGGAAATTTGTATGCAGCATAAACAAACATACAACATACGCCAACATACGTTTCTAGTACGCCCAATACACGCTTAAAGCTCGTTTTGCACACGTTACAAATATGATTGACAGGTTAAATGCATCCAAAATTACTAGCGTATTGGCAGCGTAAATGATTTTGAACACGCCAGTGCTATACGCTGATGTGTGACGCCGGTATTAGTTGTGTTTCCTCAATGCTTTTCAACTTCGTATTTTATTTGGCCTTTTAAACATTTTTTGCGTCACTGATGAGTTTTTCGTAGACGAAACGCGTGTCTTGCGTAAATATAAGGCGTAAATATAAAATTTCAATCCTGGTATCTATGAGGAGTTTATTTCCGGTATGTATTGTCTTTTGAAATTAATATTACTTTGATTATACACTTTTTGAAACCATTTCTATCAATTTTCAGATTCCATTGTCTAAACTTATGTTTCATTTTTCATGTGTTGTTTCCATATATTCTAGCCACTAATCTTGAGTATATCCCTTTATTCAGATAACACCCCATATAGAAATTAAATTATGCTTGTAATGTCATTCATAACTCTTAACAGACCAATTAACAGACCGAGTTTTATACATCCGACCCATTAACAGACCACATTTTTATTAAAAATTGATTTATGTCACCAAAATACAGTTTTTCGTGTAGATTTTTTACATATTGATGTTAATATGGTAAACAAACATAATGCCTGTCTTTTTTCGATGTTCAAAATATTGCATGCAAGTAAACTCAACCAACTTGTCATTTTTGTGTACATTTTGTGTGTGTAAAATGTGTATAAATTTACTGATGAGTAACTCGCCTTTTCATTTTATAGATCGTTTATTGAAGCTAGAAAAAAAATAATTACACCACTGGATTCAGTACTCCAAATCGTTTTGTCAGACATGAATAGTTTTTATGATATAAATATAATTAAAAAGTTATACAATGAAACATACTGACCTTGCAATGATTTTCTCGATAACACCTGATTAACAGACTTTAGCCAACCCGATTAACAGACCAACCGCCGATATAGCCGCATACTCAATATAGATTAACCGACCAAACTCTCGGTTAGCCGAGTGTCGGCCGTGAGTAAGTCCAGACATGGAAATCTGTTTTAAGAGTCTACTAGATAATATCAAACAGGAATATAAATTTTAGTGGTATGTAACAAAATATTTCGTTATTTTTTGTCCTTTAAGATCTTCAACTTCGTATTTTATTTGGCCTATTAGAATGTTTGTTTCGAGCGTCGCAAATGGCTCTTTGTTAACGAAACTAGCGTGTGGAATACACAAATCTAATCCATCTATGGTACGTTTATTTAACATTTTTACACCTTCTAGAACGTTTTAAGTTTTGATTTGGGATTAATGAAATTTCTCAACTCCCTAAACAGTTACATGTCTTAGTAACTGAATACCACTTAAAAAGATTCACAAAAGATCGAACAGCTAAAAAGATCATCACCACAAAACATTATTGTTCGTGATCTTCTTCCATAAAATATTACAGAAATTAAACATCATAAAGTTCAAAATATATAATAATTTAAGCACATTTAATTAAGAATTGAATGCTTCGTTTTGTAAATTCATTGGGGTGTAAAAGCGTTGACCGAAGTACATTTTGTATGAAGCGCGGAAGCGCTTCATTCTGAAAATGTGCGCACGGTCAACGCTTTTACAACCCTATGAAGTTACAAAAAGAAGCATTCGATACTTATAATTACATTTTTTAGCTATGATCATGAAAACACGAATTTTATGATTGTTTTATTTAATTCACCTGTGCACTTTATTGTGGGACCACGTGTTATCATGAATGAAAAGTTTTATTGAGTAATGCAATTGCTTAAGGAACAACACGTGATATGCAGTTAGCCAATCAGAATAAAATATCATAATGAAACATACATTTAAAGTAATTATATGAAAATAAACATTTTCAAAATGTATTCTGATATACCACAATTAAATAGGAAGCTTTTCTCTATTCGTTTGACCACATTTACATCATACTGATACTAATATATAAATCGTATTGCATGTATATGCAGCTGCTCACTTTGTTCTCTTTTCATTGTTTTGAATTTCGGTTCCTTTTCCAAAATAATACGGCAACTCCACTCAAAAGTACTACTAACAACGCCATTGCACAAATCCCAACGATAAAGTAGACTGTTTCACCAGATGAAGGGTCTGAAATATTTAAAAATAGTGTTAAGTAATGAGTTTTAAACCTGCATTATATCATAATTCACTACATTTCAAGTTAGATATAAAATATGATGTTTGTCGCATACTAAAGTTCTATCCTCATAGGAGGTATCAGGGCAAACACATACCAATAAAAAGCGGTGTAAGGTATATCAATCATACAATAGACCATTTTCATATTACCGACTTTTTACTCTGTGTTCTACAATTATTCAACAGGTTATCTACAAAGTACTCTGTCAATTGCGAGCAAACAGAAAAAGTAATAATAAATCAAATATATAATCGGTGCAATCTGGCGGAAAACGTATTATTTTCCGATGACTTGGTCATGTATAGAAAGGATTTAGACAGTTAACTTTCCCTAAAAGTTGTAACTATTAAAATATGGAATTTACTCATTTACAATGCTCTTGCTTGACCGAGTACCCGGATGTTCTACCACATAGAAGGTAACCTGTCGAAAAAAATTAATTCCGGAGTTAAAAGTCATAATAAAATGGAATATTGTTGAACATAAGTTTATAGGCAGTGAATTACTATTACAGGGACAAATAAAGGTATACCATAACACCAGATTCCCCAAGTTCTAATAAAATTAACGGTACCAATTTTCTTGCACCAGATGCGCATTTCGACAATATATGTCTCTTCAGTGATGCTCGTGGCCAAAATATTTGAAATCCAAAGCTTATATAAAAGATGAAGAGCTATAATCCAAAAGGTCCAAAAAGTATAGCCAAATCCGTGAAAGGAATCAGAGCTTTGCATGAGGGAGATACATTCCTTAATTTAAAATAATTTCTAATATTTTGTAACAGCAAATTTTAATAACACAAAAAAATCCGTGTGTTTTGTGGAATGTTGTTAGTCAGTTAGAATTTCTTTTTTTTTACCATGGTGCTGTCAGATTGCCTTCAAATTCAGAGTTTGAATACCCCATTGATATCTAGCTTTCGTCTGTCTTTTAAGACATAACCAATTAAGACATTGCTTGAAAAAAACACGGTCGAGGATTCTGACTTGGGCTTCCATATAGAAGGAAACACATGTACGCATGAATAACGGGGTTGAACTCTCTTTTATCTTAACTTTTTGTCTATCAATCTAGAAAAAAATAACATTCGACGATGCTTTTATGAATGTAAAATTACATGCAGGTACCACCTTAGCAGAAACCACATACTGATCTTTTCTTTGTAAACGTATAATAATCTAATTATCAATTGTTTGTCTTATAAAGAAAATTACCATGTAGTTTCACTTTACTCCTGATTAAGTTGCATTAATTCAGATTGATTAATCAGTTTTGTAACTGTGTATTGTCATTCAGGGTTTTTAAATAAATAGGGTATTATTATTCTTTTAAACTGATATATCATTTTAAATTCGTGTTAATTTTGCATTAGTTTTATTTTACAAATGACACCTTTGAACACCATTAAAAACATTTGTTGAGAATAGAATAGAATTTCAAATATTTGTAAAATTTAGGTTTCATTTATATCATTTCTCAGCCATTTTAGTAAACCAAATCGTTCCTTCATTTTTGTAAATATTCATGACGTTATGACCTGCTGTTCCGATTCATATTCAAAATGCCGAACAAAATTTTTCAAAAATCCAGATCCATGGGAATAATACAGTTCTACTGCTAAACATTTCAAATAATACCGTAAAAAGGAAAGGCAATATAAATAGCTGATGATGTATATCTCTGATTTTCAAAATGGCGATACTATCGGGACATTGTAGTAGAAAAGCAAGACGATTCATTAATGATATAATATGAAATAACAATTTGAAAGTACTTACCGTCCAAGGAAGCATTGACGTCAAACAGCGTGATGTTGCATTGCGCATCCAGACAACCTTTTGCAGAGATAGGTTGGAATGAATAATCCTCTAAGTTTGCCTTCAATTCGCCTTTTTCAAATTTATTCTGAAATTCGCGAACTATCAAATGGATATCAGCAGACTCGGTATCATTTGTATTCAAATCGTAGGTCTTCTTGTCTGCAAGGTGTACGAGCATTAGGAGTTCGTTAGACAAAGGCCAACTAGTGTTAGAATCGACACTCGAAAACCAAAGAATTCCCTGTTCACTCCAACGAAGTTTATTTGCAATACTATCTGCAATTCTATTAGCCAATGTTAATACATCTGTGAAATCGGACAACGCACGTCGACGCCGACGGAATAAACTTTGTATTTTTGTGAAAATCTCGATTGAAAATGCTTTAACATCTGTTAAAAAGCTGTTGACATCATTTAACACGTTGTCTAATAATTGTACGGTACATTTTGTCATAGTCATCATAACTCCATTTAGTGTTTCAATTACAGCTCCTTTCATTACAAGACCGGATTTTACTGTCCAAAATACTCTTGCGCGATCTTTGAAGTTTAGATTGCAATAGGAGATAGATAGATCTTGTCTGTTTGGTCGTACATAACACGGGATATGAGAATCGAATGCAATTTGTTTAATCTCCTTGCAAGACTTTGAACACCATGGCCGTATTATCGGAACAAGAGAAACTTGTAGGCATTTGCGAACAGAATTAATCCATATCTGTCCTCTGGAAGAAAAAAAACTGAAATATTCATTGTAAAGGTTACAAATTTTGGTAGCAAATTCAAGGGCATAGTCATCTTCTGTCCCTTTACATTTGTATTTCCTTTCAAGACATTCTTCATACCACCAACAGTCTGTTCCAGAAGGACTATAACATGATGAAGGAAGAGTTAGATCTGTTGACGTGTATTCCTGTCCTTGTTGACATTTACAACAACCTTCAATTGGACCTGAATTAACATCATACAGTTCAAGCATACATTGGTAATAGCAGTAGGTCGCAGTTCGTTCTTCGCACTCGTGTTCTGTTCCAGATTTAGCTTTGATGTATGTATCTGTCAAACAAGTTGCCCATTGGTATTCGTTGTTGTACCTAGCTATTTTTATACACTCGATAGTTCCACTAGGTCCTGAATATATAGAACACTGTGCGCGTACACTCGAAACAAGAAACACAATTAAGAAAATAATCAACATTTTACATTGCCTCACAATTAATCGACTTACTAACGTTTGTGAACGACAACGATATTTAAATTAAACAAAATAGATTTCCTTAACCCACTTTTTAAATCAAATGTAATATAAAGCACAGCTATATTTGTATTGCGTCCTGTCAACCGAGACTAAAAATGTGACAAACAAAGAAACCCACTTTCTGAATAACAAGCTATTGAAATATAAAATAGACTAGACTCGTGTTACCTTGTTGCAAGTTTTTTTTCCAGTTTTTAAATCGTTATATTAACAGAATACTTTTCATAAGACTGTCCTGCAAATGGTCATATAGTGGCATATCGTATATATCCAGTCTTCTACCAATCTATTTTTTTTGTCCACAATTTATATACTTGTTGTTTAATTAAATCTTAACTTAAAGACAAATCCTTCTACTCAGATCTACCAATAATATCTTCTTTATATTTTATTTTTACTTTAGGCTAGGTAGCAGCTTTAAAATAAGCAAATAAAAAAATGGGGTCACCGACCTCGTTTTCGATTTTAAAACGCCATCTTTTTCATGGAATTTTGAAATTGGGACTTTTAGTCAATAGCAGCGTAATATTTTTTTTAAAGTTCGTACCCCAAAAAAACTTGTCTCTTCTGTTAACCTAGTTGTTAATACAAACTATTTTAATAATATCACCATTTTCTTAGTGGAAAATAATAACGATAAGTTGCTATAATAGTTTTCCCGCCTTTTTTATTGTAAAAATTAAGTTTAAAAAAACTGACCAATAATTTCTCCATGAGTCTTCAATAGAATATGCGTTGTTTATATCTAAACAAAATAAGGAAATAAAAAGATGGGGTCACCGTAATGGAAAAAGATATATTTCTAAAAAGGGGTTAATAATTTGAATTGGCTGGAACATATTGCGCCAATTCTAAAAACAACGTCGAAAGACGTTCGGCCGGTATAGGCTATATTCTTACAAATAAGGGACAACCCATTTCTCGTTATTTGCTGTTTTGTTGTTTGTTTTAAACTACAATAAATTCACATTAGTCTACACATGAAAGTACTTAGTTTTCAGTCAGTATCACAGACACATAATATAAAGGTGGTGGTTGGAAAACAATGCGTTGTACAAATGTACACACGAATGCTTCTATAAACAATTCATTTCAGGTTATTCATAGTGCTTATGTGTTGAACAGAAATTCTTTTTAAAATAGTGAAGAATTTTTAATATAACATCATTTATCTGAAAGACAAGACATAATTTTAATTTCGTTTAAGAATGTTGTTCCTTTTAATTTTGATGATAATTACTTAAAATCATTAGAAATCTAAGACTCCGTTTCCACTAACAATAAAGATCGATCAGTTCTGAGATCGCCGATCTTTAGTATTGCAAAAATGAGAAAGATCAATCTTCAATCGGACGTAAACATTCCATCTCCAGATGTAGTATACAAAGACCGATTTTTCTTCATGTGAAAATGCTTTAGATACATCGCGATTGACTTATCAATCAATCGACATAACATTCCAAGTGTTTTATGAAGATATTAAAAATAAATCTGCGCATGGTCAGTTTAAACATATTTTAAAAAAAGCTGATTTCAGTGTTTATTCCCAAATGATTTGACAGAACGTGCCATGAAGATAATAAAAACCAAATAAATATATTCGACGTTTTTGCGTTATTCTTCTGAAAATATATTAATAAAAAAGGAGATGTGGTATGATTGCAAATAACACAGTTCTCCACAAATGACCAATTGACACAGGAAATTATTAACTATGGGTCATCGTACGGCCTACATCAAAGAGCAAATCCCATACCGCATATACAGCTATAAAAGATCCCGAAAGGACAAATGTAACACAATTCAAACTAGAAAATAACTAAAAAAATGAATGAAAAACACATATAAACGCGTATGTACCAGTTTTGCGCTATGCCGATGACCTGCTACTTATTCGCCTACAAAATGTTTTTATAGGTCGCAACTTTTTAAACAAATCTTTTCTAAATTTTTGTCTTGCCTCTGATGCTATTACCAATGTTATTTCAACTGATCGGGCGGAGCTTACGTTTAAATTAGCATAAGGACAGTCTATTTGACGATGTGTGTAATAAGGATGATGGCCGTTATAATTATAATTGATTTCGAATCACATATCAGTGTCACCAAACGGATATACAATTAAACTGAGTGAATAATATGAAACGAATAACTGGACACTTTATTGATGAGTTTATCTCGAAACACCTGTCTATAGTTGGACTGGTCCTAAATAAGCGAACGGTTAAACCCCGCCCAGTCAAGTGAAATAAATCAAGTAATATATATTGGTTCTTAGAGGTAAAATAACCCCACTAAGACGTAATACTCGTTTCAGTGCTCGAATGATGCCCTGTTACTTATTCGTTCCATATTCGCTTACTATACGCGTGTTATTCGGAGCACCTTTTAAAAATATCTTTTCAATTGTATTTATTAATTATTTGTTTTTCTTTCTGTAAATTCCTCATATCCAAGAGTTCCAAATGGTGAAGTTGAAATCATCCCTTCGTAAATTTTACGGACGCCATCACGAGTTGGTTGACCGTTATGGAATAACCGTTTCACAAATGATATCGGATATGTTCCTTACGTCGTAACTACAATCCCCTTCCCTTTCATGAATGTGACCTACCGAATTAGACTATTTACCGGATTTGTAATCACATAAGCAACACGACGGGTGCCACATGTGGAGCAGGATCTGCTTACCCTTCCGGAGCACCTGAGATCACCCCTAGTTTTGGTGGGGTTCGTGTTGTTTATTCTTTAGTTTTCTATGTTGTGTCATGTTTACTATTGTTTTTCTGTTTATCTTTTTCATTTTTAGCCATGGCGTTGTCAGTTTGTTTTAGATTTATGAGTTTGACTGTCCTTTGGTATCTTTCGTCCCTCTTTTCAAACGAAATGACCGTCATAAGTAATTTTTTCTGACAATTCTTTGATTTTAATTACTTATGACATGTTAATCAAAAATAAAGTTAATAAATGCAGAAGTGTATAATTATCTAATGAACCAAATATTTCCTTATTCAATTTTCTACGATTTTGTGTTAGCGAAATGATAAGACCGATTATTTTAGATATGCAATGTATACTAAATGTAAACGCACAAGTTCTCAAAAGATCGAAAACGCGAGATGCTCTTCAGAGATCGATTTAATTTCAATTCCGTGCAAGTGTTAACGGGGTCTAATTAACAGCATTTTTGTTTTGATCATTCATCCTTCAAGTTAGGCATCTATGAATATCGACACATTCCGTAATGTTGCTAGAAACTCAGTCTAAGTATACTCATACAGCTGTCATACCGTGAGTATGAATAGAACCGAGTCCGACCTCTTTTCTCAAATCTCCTGTTAATTATTTTTTTCCATATGCATTCCTCTGTAATTCTTCATTCCGACAACTTTTAAACACAGGTACGATTATGTTTTTTTTATACAAAAATTGCGCACATTGTACATAAATATCAAACTTGGTAAATCGGAACAAACTCGGAATGGTCATTTAAGAAAGCTACAATGCTAGAAGCATATATGTTAACTTCTCTAGATGTACTTTGTTTTACATGTTTGCGTCGTTAGGTTACTGTTTTGTTGGTATATATCAGAAATCTAATTATCATAATCGTGTAAGAATGAAAGTGCCGTACACATTCAAAATACCTGAGTGCAATTTCTCATATCCATATATGGGTACGTAATGTACCTATTGCTAATTTGAATTTTGAGGACATGAACAGAATGATTGAGGATTTTCGTACTTTCTTAATGAATTGTAAAATATCGATATAATTAAGAACCTACGAAAGTCTATACATGTAGAAAATTAAGGAAAACAGTATTATATTATAATTTGATTGGCTAAACTTGTTGTCGAGTATCCAGATTCTGTTTCGTTTCTTGACATTTTTGTGTATTTTTTGTTGTTAGATTGCTGTATAGTTGACTCTCTTTTCATTCACATATTTTATCAAATTCTGTAACATGTCTATTATATAAAAACAATTTTCATTTTCTTCTCGGCAAATTAACCTATAAAAACGATTGTCACTCTCTCCATCGGCTCAAAGAGGAATAACTCTACTCTAATAAACGTTTCCAGTTCGCGGAAACCGCGACGTCATAAACCGCTGACGGCATAGTACTGTTGCGGTTGTATATGCGCATAAACAATAGAGGGATTTGTCTTTAATTCACTGAGGAAATGTGCCATTGTTTTTGGTTGATGTACCGTTATTGGAGTTGGATGATAATAATTTAGGCCGTCTTAAAGTCCGAGTATTTTTATATTTCCCTCTAATTTTGTACAACACACATTTCATGCATTTCTTATACAAAATACTCAACAGTGTAGCTTGAATCAAAAAAATTAAAAAGCCTAGTTAAATTATGAAGTTTTAGTGACTACATGGTGGATATCCGATTTAGTCCATTTCTATGTATGTTGGCGTTTGTTTCTGTAGCAGTTCAGTGGTTCTGTTGTTCCGTTGTTTTCCTCTTTTCGTTCAAACGATTTGTGAAAATTGAACCGCGGCGGTAAACAACTGTTGTCTTTATAACGGCAAATATCCATCGACTGACGATTATCATTGTTACTGCCTGCAAAATTGGTTTATCGCGAAAAAGGAATCCCTCTTGAGAGTTATGGACAAAGGCGTTTTGTTAGTGCATTTACTATCTACTGAACCTTTCAAGATTAAAAAAACACTTTTGTTTAATCTTATAGTCGTACCGTGACCTCTAAATGTATTGGAAAACTGTGAAACTCATTAATTCAAGATGTAACAGGATAGCTTTTAGTGTCGTAGTATTTGTATATCTTGAACATATTCTTTGTGAATTATAATCTGAAAATGTCTTTTGCAGTGTTTGTCGATGAATGCTGTAAACGACGACAAAAATAAAGTTCCCGATAAATGGGCGGTTACAAATAATCATCAGACTTAGTTAATGATTTAATACGAACAAACAGTTTTTTTGTTAATTTTATGAAAATTTAACGTATTTAACATTCACTCATCAGGAAATTATTAAAATGGGTCATAATACTTTCCTTTCGTTTTTTTCACATTAAGTTGAACTGTAAATGTTTCCTCCTTCAATTCTTATTTCAAATTTCCTATTAAAAATGCATTTAAGATTAAGAGGAGTATTTAACACAATTGGCAAAAGAATTTCTTGTCCAGACTTTAATTTGGACAGTACATATTCTGATTATAACCTGTAACTTACTTACAGAAGAGAAGAGGTATGTTTTGATAAACAATTATCACATCTTAAAATCTATACCTGTTTGTGAAGTATTAGAGAATAATACATTAATTGTTTTTCAAAATTTTAATTAATTTAAAGAAAATTAGAAAACTTTTTTTTTCTGTCATTCATGATTACATAGAGCGACGATTGTTTTCATTTTATGCTACTGTCACACAACTGAGAGGTTAAACGTAATATGAAACAAGGTTCATGCAAACCATCATTTTCTACATAAGAAAACGCCTGGAATGCGGTATATGACAGTTGTTATCCATTCGTTTAATGTGTAGGAACTTTTGAATTTGCCATTCAATTAGGGACTTTCTGTTTTGAATTTCCATCGAGCTCGTTATTTCTGTTATTTTGATTTTGTTCAACATCAGGTGAAATAAGTTATAAAGTACGACACGAATAGAAACTATTTACATTGCACATATGTTTCAAACAGTGATTTCAATTTGTTTAATTGTTTATTCGTTTGTTTCGCAGGTCTCTAATGCTTTGTGGTGACCAGTTTACCTTCCCCAGTGTTTAAGAGCAATTCTCTGTAACCACCAACCATTTTATATATGAGGCCGACACGCATAGTCACCAATTTGTCATGAAACTTAGCCAAAACATGTGAATATGTAATAAACTAAGAAAAATGCCCACCAAAATGTTGCTAGGCCATGGTTGCCATGCAAACCAAGTAAATGAGATTTACCGCAAATTTTGAGGAATTTAGCATCGAAAAAACTACAACTTTGCAGTCATTCGAAATCAAAACCAGGTTTTATTTAATTATATTTATAAATATTTTTCAGAAACATGAAACTTTATAACAGGCAAAATAGCATATAAGAAATATTTTGGTTAAATATTGTCACAACCGCAGAGGCAGAGGTCATTTTTCAATAAAGTTCAGAAGACATATTTGAAAATGTGTTTCCTCATATATTTACATATAAACTACGTATTTTATAGTTATAACAGTTACGGCGTACTTATTTTTGAGATAATTTTTCATATATTGACTACTGGCATATTTTCGCCATTTGCTTTTTTTCTTCATGAAAATTATTATTCCTATTCAAAGGTAAATCCTGTCTAGTTATCTAAAAGAGGGACGAAAGATACCAAAGGGACAGTCAAACTCATAAATCTAAAACAAACTGACAACGCCATGGCTAAAAATGAAAAGGACAAACAGAAAAACATTTGGAACTCTTAGTTTAAAAGCTTCCTTGTGAGCAGGAAACCTCTATCAAGAAAATAATGATAGGAAATGCAAGCACGGGAATATCGTATCAATTGGGAGATATATACCCCGTATGCAGGTGCTGCTGGAATGTTGCTACTTAGAAATGGAAAGTTCACAATTGGAAAGCTGAAATCATCTCTTTTGTCGTAAAGCTTTGTTTTCAACCAACCCTCATTGCCAATTTCTAGATGTAAGTCAAGATATGAAGCCGACTTATCTGTATCTGTAGTATCCTTTATCTCTAGTTCGATTGGATAGATGCGTTCCACATAGTCACCAAATTTTGAATTGTTTAGTGAAAGAACATCATCTATATAGCGGAAAGTAGAGTTAAAGGATATTGCTAACTTCTTATCTTTCTTCCTAAGAAGTTCCTGCATGAAGTCAGCCTCATAATAATAAAGAAACAAGTCGGCGAGTAGAGGGGCACAGTTTGTTCCCATTGGAATGCCGACAGTCTGTTTAAAAACACGTCCTCCGAACGTAACAAATATGTTGTCAATTAAGAAATCAAGCATCTTGATAATATCAGTTTCAGAGAATTTTTTGTTTGAATCAGAGTGATTCTTTACAAAGTAGGATTTATCCCTCCCTAAGACAAGATACTTGTATCTACGTTGGCCATTCTTTTTTATGAAGCAAAGTAATACCAACTCTTTCAATTTGTCTTTTAGTTTGGAATGTGGAATACTTGTGTAAAGAGTAGAAAAGTTAAATGTTTTGATACTGTTACAAGATGAAAGATAGTTAGATTGTATGTACTCTAAAAGATCTTTGGAATTTTTAAGTATCCACATCTGATTCACGCCATCTCTAGAATAGGCAGTTTCACAATAACTTTGAAGCCCGTCTTTTATTGCTGATAAAATAGATGTTAATAATTTAGAAAAAGGTTTCGTGGAGCACTTGGAAGACCCAGCAATATACCGTTGTTTGTAAGGACACTTATGTAGTTTAGGTATCCAATACAGTGATGGAAGATCCAGTTCTTCATCTTTGGTTGAAATTCCAAAGGAACAGAAAACAGACCTATGATTATCCAGGATTTCCTCTTTGGTATGTGTCGTGAGGGTATATGTTGAGTTTCCAAGTGAATTGTCAATACCTAATTCGTTTATCAAGCAGTTGATATAATGACTTTTACACACCAAAACGATGTTATTTGGGGCTTTATCTGCGGGGACAACAACATATTTGTCATGGAGGTCGGATAGGTGTTTTGCAACATTTGGGTCTTTAAAGATTGACGTAGCATGGGCATTGATGGACCCTTTCAGTTTCTTAATTCTCATTTGTATCAACGACCTCACTGCCTTAATCCATTCGTAAAGAGTGTCTACGTCTTCCTTCTCGCGCTTAGCCCATTGCCTGGCATAATCCTCGACTGAATCCATCAAAATTTTAAAGTTGTATTTCCAATTGATGGATTTAGGCTCACGATATTTCGGACCTTTCGATAACACATTTCGTAGAGAAGTGTTAAGGTCACCGGTAATAACGTGGCCAGCAGGATTATATGTGAATTTGGAACTAGCACAAGTGCAATCAGGAGGTTTAGACTTGAAGTCGTCAATATCGAGATCCTGCAAAACGCGTTTGTAATTGAAAATTTTAGTTGACTCTTGCAGGAACTTCTTAGGAAGAAAGATAAGAAGTTAGCAATGTCCTTTAACTCTACTTTCCGCTATATAGATGACGTTCTTTCACTAAACAATTCAAAATTTGGTGACTATGTGGAACGCATCTATCCTATCGAATTGGAGATAAAGGATACTACAGATACAGTTAAGTCGGCTTCATATCTTGACTTACATCTAGAAATTGACAATGAGGGTCGGTTGAAAAATATACCAGGATTATATTAGTAAGTTGGGTATACTCCAGGGTCATATATCGTCTACACCAGATTCGTCAGTGATGATCTAATCAAATGTTTTGTTAACACGTGTTTTACATTTCTTTGTTTTGATATATAAAAACAGATAAATGTTTTCCCTTTGCATATATATTTAAATATATATCAAAACAAAGAAATGTAAAACACGTGTTAACAAAACAAACAAAAAATCAAACAACAGTTGTGAATTTGACCCCAAAACTATTTGTTAAAAGTTTGCAATAATGGGCTAGTTTGTTAACAAAAGCAAAAAGCATTTAATGCAGGGGTTGTCTTTATTTGCTGCCTGCTTAATTTGTTATTCGTGAGTTCTTCTAGAATACTTAACCGTAGCTTGGTTTATATCTTGAATGAATTATCACTTTGTACAGACGAGAGTCTTTAATAGTTTACTTTACTTAATAGGTTGTTCTTTTTGTTCAAAGCAGTACAGTATAAATATAATTGCTCAACCAAAATTATAGTATATAAAAAGATCCGTAGAGATCCCTATTTCACTTTGACTTTAGCTCATGCTTGTTTGAATTTTAAAAACTGATTCAGTAAAGGTCATTGTTATGATCTTAGAATCATAATTGCTCTAGAGAGCATGCACAATTGCCTTCTTTATTTCTCTTCTCTCTTACTTGTCCTCTTCCCATCTTTTCTTCCATACTTTATACATCTAAGAAGGATGAGGCTTAGTTTGACTTACATTAGCATTTTATAGTTAACCCATGTTTAGGACGTTGTAATTGATGTGCAGTATTATACTTTTATTTGAGCGACACTTATTATTTTACAGTTTGTCAATGCACACGAGGATACAACACATATGCAGGATAAGGCTTACTGTAGATTGAGGGTGAATATTAAAACCCATAGAACTTTTTAATAATTTGTCAAAATATTGTTTATGTTATAAATATAAGAAGATGTGGTATGAGTGCCAATGAAACAACTCTACCTCTAAATCTCAATTGTAAAGGTAAACCATTATAGGTGAAGGTACGGCCTTCAGGTATCACACCACCAATTACTCCCTCCAATTTAGAACGTATATGAAAGTAGGCCTACTCGGACAGAAAATAGTGCATTTGATATCATTGTTTACTTAAACTAACCAACAAATTGGCAGAAATGAAACTTTTGGTGAAAGAGAAATATATTAAGATCATTTTGAGCTTAACTTTACTTGTTTATGAGTTTACATTCAAAACTGAGGATTAATGCAATCCATAATATACTAATTTTAGATTTCCAGAAAACCAGGGGTTATTTTTAGTGGTATCTCTATTCGGAAGACCTTTTCTTGTTTATAAGACTTTAAACATCTGTTGAAAATTGGCATGTAGAAAGCTGATACATGTACGATTCAGGATATACCTGGTTTCTATGAAGTTAAACTTAAGGTAAAATATTTAAAAGCTGTGAAAATTGAAAAATTGGGTTGAACAGATAGAGACTTTTAATTGGTGGTATGACACCTTCAACACGGAGCCTAGGCTCACACCGAACAGCAAGCTATAAAGGGCCCCAATAATGACTAGCATGAAACCATTCAAACGGAAAAACCAACGGTTTAAGGTGGCTCGGCCCTTTAACAGTGCGCATATTTTAACGCATGTTTCTTACGACGACTGCCTTGGGAACGGTCGCTTTTAGGGGTCTTCTCAAAAATTGCTTTGACGACCTTGGAACGCGGGCGTGTATGAAAGCACCCTTGACGATGTAAACAAATGTCGAAATGATACAAAACGTTCTTCAAAACAGGAAATATGTTCGATCAGAAATTCAGAGTGCTTTCTTCATTTTTCGCATAAAAGTTAAAAAGGACAAAAATATACATGAATATAACATTAAAAAAAATATATATATAAATACTGACAAAGTCACATGTATGACGTCGACGGTATTTGGTGCCGCTTCGCAAAGTCCAAAACGCATTCTCATCTTACACGGTCGCCTCATGGGTCCGTTCGTACCATATTTTAAATTCACTTAAATACCGGTTGAATTAAATGATGTCTTGGAGATTTATTTTTGAAAATGTTTTGCCAATGACGCAATGATGATAACTGTAAACCCTTTCGTGGGATTTTTTTTTGATTATATAGGGAATCATTGAAGCATGACTAGAGCGCCCCCCCCCCCTTTAGGAAAAGGTCTGGATCCGCCACTGACTTGTGACCCGTATCAGAGACATATATGTGTATATATGTCTCTGCCCGTATAGTATGCTTTGAAACCATCGGGCGGGTTTATTTTCAAGCTATAATCCGTTTGGCGTTTTATAACAGTTTGTTTCTGTCATAAATCTATTTAAAACTTGAAATATCTTTATTTCCAAGTATTTTTTGGAGTTTATTCCTGAGTATGCGACATATTTTTCCACAGCAAAATTTTGATAATTATAGAACATTTTTTATTTTCCCAAAAACAAATTTGAACATGCCAATTTTCTAACAGACTTAAAGGGGTACTAGCTACGAGATATATAAAAAATCTAAAGTAAGATTTTTTTTGTTTAATCAATAATGAAAGTGAAATAGTGAAATAATAATTCGCTTTTAGCAGCCAAAATAGTTCAATTTTATCAAATTAAGCGAAGAAACATTGATATTTGCTAATTCACTTGCAAGTGAATCAGTCGACCTCATTAAATCCGTATTCATGTGAACTTCAGTTTAACCCCTAGCTAGAGATTGACAACGCATGCATTGTACGTGTACTGGTTATTTTTAAAGAAAAAGAATGTCAACAATGAAAGTGAAACTAAGGTAAACCATTTGATAACTTATTCGATCCATATAAAATCATTCTAATACGGTTAAAAACAATGGGAAACATATATGTTTAATCTATAAAATAAAATCAAACAGACCTATAAAAATCTAATTGCACGTGTTGGTTTAATCTATTCATATCTTTATTATGTTTACATCGCTTATATGGTCATTTGAGGTCAAATCGATAGTTAATTAGATGGCGTGTGGACTAAAATTCACACGAAACGAACCTACATATTCTCTACCCCATGCTCTGTAAACTGTTTCTTTTGGACTTTTGGTAGTTTGGATAAATTTTTTACATTGTTATAAATCAAATATGAGAATTTGAGACAAATCTGTGACCATGAATTTGACAGCTAGTGCCCCTTTAATACTTGACAGGCACACCTTACATTTTAATTTAAAGGGGCACTAGCTGTCAAATTCATGGTCACAGATTTGTCTCAAATTCTCATATTTGATTTATAACAATGTAAAAAATTTATCCAAACTACCAAAAGTCCAAAAGAAACAGTTTACAGAGCATGGGGTAGAGAATATGTAGGTTCGTTTCGTGTGAATTTTAGTCCACACGCCATCTAATTAACTATCGATTTGACCTCAAATGACCATATAAGCGATGTAAACATAATAAAGATATGAATAGATTAAACCAACACGTGCAATTAGATTTTTATAGGTCTGTTTGATTTTATTTTATAGATTAAACATATATGTTTCCCATTGTTTTTAACCGTATTAGAATGATTTTATATGGATCGAATAAGTTATCAAATGGTTTACCTTAGTTTCACTTTCATTGTTGACATTCTTTTTCTTTAAAAATAACCAGTACACGTACAATGCATGCGTTGTCAATCTCTAGCTAGGGGTTAAACTGAAGTTCACATGAATACGGATTTAATGAGGTCGACTGATTCACTTGCAAGTGAATTAGCAAATATCAATGTTTCTTCGCTTAATTTGATAAAATTGAACTATTTTGGCTGCTAAAAGCGAATTATTATTTCACTATTTCACTTTCATTATTGATTAAACAAAAAAAATCTTACTTTAGATTTTTTATATATCTCGTAGCTAGTACCCCTTTAAAGATTTGTTTACCTGCACGAAAATCATTTGAATTTTTTTCTCGTATCACAATTCCAGGATTTCCGGAACACTGGACTAAGTCCTATAATCTAAGACCTCGGGGCCAATGTTTTCTATTTTTATGATACTTTTCTTCTATTACTTATTTTGCTGAATTGTTATTTTGTTGATTTGCAATTTTCTGTTGTATCTATCAATATGTCAACCGAGTTCATATTAAAAAAAAAGAAATATCAGCATTAAAACTAAAATAATTGAATCAGAGCACTGAGTGTTATTAAAATAGACTAATGGATCCAGCAACTTATTTCACTAAAATGATTATTTGTTTTCCTGCAGAAATAAAACGACACTTCAATAATTTGCTGTTTATCGTCCAAAAAAAGGGGAGTTCCAATCCCCGGAACCCTCCCCCTGGATCCACCACTGTCAAAAGTAACCGTGACTGGCCTAGTATTCCGACCTTATATATCGGTCTATGATATAATTCCTCAATACTGCATGCTTTGCGGAGAACCATGTTTCACCATGTCGGGATTTTGCTAGGACATACACCCTCAGCGTGCCGGACAGTCTCAAACACTACTAAAGACTTTATATATAAAAAAAAATCTATACTACTAGGTTCAGAGAAAGTTTGGATTGTAATTTAAAAACTACGCCCAGTACACAGGAACGCTATATTAGCCGGGGATGTTGGCAAACTTTAACAATCTTAATTTTTGACATGCTTTTTTAAAAGGTAAGCTAATAAGGAAAGTTCTTGATTAAAAAAAAATATAGTTGAGTGATGTCATTGCGGCAAAAAATGTGAATGACAATTTTGTTTGTGAACACTGATTTGATCTTACCGTGGCAAAGAAATGCATAACTAATCATCGATCTATGCGTGATGATAAAAAGAGATAATGTTGTTTTTTTTTTATAATATTGAATTTTGTGGATAGTTGTTTCATTGGCAATCATACCACATCTGCTTATTTTCATATCGTGTGGTTAACATAGAAATATGACTAATCTGACAGATGATCCCTTGATTATACAGGGTGTTCAAACAGCTGGATATATATGTTCCAGACCGTATGAGTATTTAGACCGTACGCGTATATTTAATTTCAATTGTTCCTTTGTCCATATTATCCATCTAATTGTAATGATAACAATTTGTAAAAATAAAAATAAAAATTGTGATATATATTTATTTAAATTTAACCCATATGATCCAATAACATGTCATATATGGTCAGCTCGTACTGGACCATACGCGTATACTCATACGGTCCGACCGTACGCGTATGGTCGGACCGTACGAGTATACGTATACGGTCCGGTCCAAATACTCATATGGTCTGGAACATATACATACGAAGCCTCGTAGGGTAAAAAGCGGGAATTTTGCCTATACATGCACCAAGCATAATTGTCCATTCATTTTCTTATGGCAGTCCATATATCTAGCTCCTCTTACTTTGCATAACTTTCATAATTGATACTTATTTGCATGTTCTCATCCGTATTATGCTTGAAATATTTGCCAGTGATCATTCAGTATGCAAATTAAATTTTCATTATGTGCAATCATATAAAAAAACGTAATTTCTGGGACTTTTATTTGTTTGACTATGTGGTATATCAGTTTATAGTAATTGTTGAAGTCCGTACGGGAACATAATTGTCATCTTCTCTGTAAATTGGTCTCTGGTGAAGAGTTGCCTCATAAACAATGATACCCCATCTTCCTATTTTTATACCCTATGCAACGAAGTTGCGCAGGGTATAACGTTTTTGACCCGTCCGTCCGTCCGTCCATCAGCCAGTCTATATCTGTCCTGTTTCTTGTCATCACAACTCCTCTCAAACCGACCAACAAAATTTCATGAAACCTTTTTAGATAATAAGGACATACTATGCAGATGTGCATATCGACAGGAAATTACGAGTCAAATTTGTTCTAGGAGTTTTGCCCCTTTGAACTTATTTGCTTCAATATATACTACTGCATGTTTGTCCTTGCAACTCCTCTCAAACCGCACAATAGAATTTTATGAAACCTTTTTAGATAAGGACATACTATTTTGATGTACACATTTTTTTTCTAGGAGTAAGGCCCCTTTGAACTTATTTGCTTCAATATACTACTGCAACAGTTTGTCATTGCAACTCCTCTCAAACCGCACAACAGAATTTCATGAAACCTTTTTAGATAATAAGGACATACTTTGTAGATGTGCATATCAACAGAAAATTATCGTGATTCAATTTTTTTTTCTTATACCATTTTTTTTCTTAGTCATTTTATTTCTCCAGTGGCAATGTGGAGACTGACTGCCAAAGCGGGGCTGGCTTCAGTTATTCACAATATAATCAACCAATGAGCCTGCACCCTATGTCGGACTCAATCATCCCATCAACCAAATATTTTGAAACATATTTAGAATTCAATAAACAGACAAATCCATGAAAATGAGGTTCAGTTCAGATAAACCCTGCAAGACAGACATATTTGTTTTTCATTCATTATTTTTTACATAAATCACCCATTAGTTTTCTCATTTGAAATGTTTTAAATTGTTCATTTGTCATTTCGAAGCCTTTAAAACCAACTATGCAGAACAGGTTTTACTCATTGTTGAAGTCCATATGGTGATCTACATGTATAGTCATTTCTGTGTTATTTGGTCTCTTAGCTTGTGTCTCATTTACAATCATATCACATCCTCTTATTTGATATTTTAATTTGTTATAATACATTTAATAATCTTTTCATACACCAAATATACATGAAGATGACCTATTTATTTCACAATATAGCATATTAAAAGAGGATTGCTAGACAGAATTGTAAATTATTGCACGCAATAGTTTATCTACTACATGTACCTTTTAGTATTTATTATTTTTGAGTATATGTCCGACATGTTGACGACGGACAGTCAATGGTATACCTTAATATGTCCCGAAAACGGGCGTTAAAAAAAAGCCTCAACTAAATCAAATTTTTGAAACGTGATTGATTTTATTCCTCTAATATCTATGAGATCAAATTTATAAAAAAATTATTAATATCATTAATATCAATGTACTAGTATACATGTAAGAGTTGTTGCCATTTATACATCATGTACATGTACAATCATTTGCTGATCAGCTCTATATTTTCATTATTTTTATTCTCCTTCACTGTTTTTTTTTATAAGACTCATATATATGATCTGTATTCATCATTGGGACAGGTAGCAATATATATAGGTGAAGTAGGTCCTTTTGATTTGATTTTTTTAAAGGATTTTGACAGCACTAAAGCATATACATGTAGTTCCAATTTTTAGTTGATCTTAGCTCCTTAAGTGGATTGTGGCAACACATATTGCATATATACATGTAGAATGTTGTTCTTAAGTTTCAGACAGCACTTTACGCATAGTTTCCGGTTGCAATACTAGAATATGATACTGGCTTCTCATGAAATTCTGTCAGAATCAGAACAGATGTGCATATCGACAGGAAATTACGAGTCAAATTTGTTCTAGGAGTTTTGCCCCTTTGAACTTATTTGCTTCAATATACTACTGCATGTTTGTCCTTGCAACTCCTCTCAAACCGCACAATAGAATTTTATGAAACCTTTTTAGATAAGGACATACTATTTTGATGTACACATTTTTTTTTCTAGGAGTAAGGCCCCTTTGAACTTATTTGCTTCAATATACTACTGCAACAGTTTGTCATTGCAACTCCTCTCAAACCGCACAACAGAATTTCATGAAACCTTTTTAGATAATAAGGACATACTATGTAGATGTGCATATCAACAGAAAATTATCGTGATTCAATTTTTTTTTCTTATACCATTTTTTTTCTTAGTCATTTTATTTCTCCAGTGGCAATGTGGAGACTGACTGCCAAAGCGGGGCTGGCTTCAGTTATTCACAATATAATCAACCAATGAGCCTGCACCCTATGTCGGACTCAATCATCCCATCAACCAAATATTTTGAAACATATTTAGAATTCAATAAACAGACAAATCCATGAAAATGAGGTTCAGTTCAGATAAACCCTGCAAGACAGACATATTTGTTTTTCATTCATTATTTTTTACATAAATCACCCATTAGTTTTCTCATTTGAAATGTTTTAAATTGTTCATTTGTCATTTCGAAGCCTTTAAAACCAACTATGCAGAACAGGTTTTACTCATTGTTGAAGTCCATATGGTGATCTACATGTATAGTCATTTCTGTGTTATTTGGTCTCTTAGCTTGTGTCTCATTTACAATCATATCACATCCTCTTATTTGATATTTTAATTTGTTATAATACATTTAATAATCTTTTCATACACCAAATATACATGAAGATGACCTATTTATTTCACAATATAGCATATTAAAAGAGGATTGCTAGACAGAATTGTAAATTATTGCACGCAATAGTTTATCTACTACATGTACCTTTTAGTATTTATTATTTTTGAGTATATGTCCGACATGTTGACGACGGACAGTCAATGGTATACCTTAATATGTCCCGAAAACGGGCGTTAAAAAAAAGCCTCAACTAAATCAAATTTTTGAAACGTGATTGATTTTATTCCTCTAATATCTATGAGATCAAATTTATAAAAAAATTATTAATATCATTAATTTCAATGTACTAGTATACATGTAAGAGTTGTTGCCATTTATACATCATGTACATTTACATGTACAATCATTTGCTGATCAGCTCTATATTTTCATTATTTTTATTCTCCTTCACTGTTTTTTTTTATAAGACTCATATATATGATCTGTATTCATCATTGGGACAGGTAGCAATATATATAGGTGAAGTAGGTCCTTTTGATTTGATTTTTTTAAAGGATTTTGACAGCACTAAAGCATATACATGTAGTTCCAATTTTTAGTTGATCTTAGCTCCTTAAGTGGATTGTGGCAACACATATTGCATATATACATGTAGAATGTTGTTCTTAAGTTTCAGACAGCACTTTACGCATAGTTTCCGGTTGCAATACTAGAATATGATACTGGCTTCTCATGAAATTCTGTCAGAATCAGAACAGATGTGCATATCGACAGGAAATTACGAGTCAAATTTGTTCTAGGAGTTTTGCCCCTTTGAACTTATTTGCTTCAATATACTACTGCATGTTTGTCCTTGCAACTCCTCTCAAACCGCACAATAGAATTTTATGAAACCTTTTTAGATAAGGACATACTATTTTGATGTACACATTTTTTTTTCTAGGAGTAAGGCCCCTTTGAACTTATTTGCTTCAATATACTACTGCAACAGTTTGTCATTGCAACTCCTCTCAAACCGCACAACAGAATTTCATGAAACCTTTTTAGATAATAAGGACATACTATGTAGATGTGCATATCAACAGAAAATTATCGTGATTCAATTTTTTTTTCTTATACCATTTTTTTTCTTAGTCATTTTATTTCTCCAGTGGCAATGTGGAGACTGACTGCCAAAGCGGGGCTGGCTTCAGTTATTCACAATATAATCAACCAATGAGCCTGCACCCTATGTCGGACTCAATCATCCCATCAACCAAATATTTTGAAACATATTTAGAATTCAATAAACAGACAAATCCATGAAAATGAGGTTCAGTTCAGATAAACCCTGCAAGACAGACATATTTGTTTTTCATTCATTATTTTTTACATAAATCACCCATTAGTTTTCTCATTTGAAATGTTTTAAATTGTTCATTTGTCATTTCGAAGCCTTTAAAACCAACTATGCAGAACAGGTTTTACTCATTGTTGAAGTCCATATGGTGATCTACATGTATAGTCATTTCTGTGTTATTTGGTCTCTTAGCTTGTGTCTCATTTACAATTATATCACATCCTCTTATTTGATATTTTAATTTGTTATAATACATTTAATAATCTTTTCATACACCAAATATACATGAAGATGACCTATTTATTTCACAATATAGCATATTAAAAGAGGATTGCTAGACAGAATTGTAAATTATTGCACGCAATAGTTTATCTACTACATGTACCTTTTAGTATTTATTATTTTTGAGTATATGTCCGACATGTTGACGACGGACAGTCAATGGTATACCTTAATATGTCCCGAAAACGGGCGTTAAAAAAAAGCCTCAACTAAATCAAATTTTTGAAACGTGATTGATTTTATTCCTCTAATATCTATGAGATCAAATTTATAAAAAAATTATTAATATCATTAATTTCAATGTACTAGTATACATGTAAGAGTTGTTGCCATTTATACATCATGTACATTTACATGTACAATCATTTGCTGATCAGCTCTATATTTTCATTATTTTTATTCTCCTTCACTGTTTTTTTTTTATAAGACTCATATATATGATCTGTATTCATCATTGGGACAGGTAGCAATATATATAGGTGAAGTAGGTCCTTTTGATTTGATTTTTTTAAAGGATTTTGACAGCACTAAAGCATATACATGTAGTTCCAATTTTTAGTTGATCTTAGCTCCTTAAGTGGATTGTGGCAACACATATTGCATATATACATGTAGAATGTTGTTCTTAAGTTTCAGACAGCACTTTACGCATAGTTTCCGGTTGCAATACTAGAATATGATACTGGCTTCTCATGAAATTCTGTCAGAACTTTGCCAATAGTTTCCAAGTAAAGTTGAACATTCCAAGATCACTCCTTCCATTTGAAATGTACATGTACAAATGTACTTGCAGCCTGAAATTAAATATCAGAGTAATTCTGTCAGAAAATCAACAATTATTGACATTCAAAAGCATATAGATGTAGACTAGTTCATAATAGGTAATGTGTTCATGGGACACAGATGAGAAACCGCTTGCATATAAAGAATGAAAAGAGTGACACCACCCAAATTTGTACTTAATCTGAGTGTTGTTGTAGTAAGCATTGCATATAAGTTTCAGAACATTTGGATGAAGCAAACTTGTGTTAAAGAAAGGAACAAAAATTCAGCATTTTTTTAATTTTGTAAAGGGCATATCTCTAGAACAGTAAAAGCGACCCCACCAAAAATTCAAACTTCATGTTTGTTTGTTTGTAGTATCATATATATGCAATAATTGTGTATTAGTTTCATAACATTGGTAGAGGCAAACTGAAGTTGGAGAACAGAAACCAAATTTGGGAGGTACATGCAAGTTTGATAAGACTGACAATGCAAGGGTAACCTTAAAAGAAGTAGAATGGTATAAATAATTAATTGTTTATTTGATAATAGGTTCGTTTTCATGTGTTTTTGTTTTTCCTTGAGAACACATAAAATATTTTTTTATAATTTAATTTGGTTTAATATATATCGAATTTCTGAACAGAAAATAATGAAAATGAGACATAAAAAAATATAACCAAAAAATAAACCTGTGATATTACTGCTTCTATTGGTACCAGGATGCTAAAAATCAATCCAAAATATTTAAAAAAAAAATCTAGTTTTATATACAATATACATGAACAGCTAAAAATCTCAAGTGACAAATACTTATAGCCACACTCTGTACATGTTTAACCCTGATACTTCTATTACTAGACCTTAAGACATTTTTGTATACCTAACAGAATTAGGGGGCGGGGGTAATGGTAAACAAATTGTGATTGATCAAGACGAATCCTTCAATAAGGTGTAGGGTTTATCATTTACAAATTAGGCCAATTATTTCATATTTTCAAGTAGTCCAAATAATTATGACGTCTTGAAAGGCTATTATATTTTTTTTCTTTGACGCCTTAATTAGTCCAAATAATTATGACGTCTTGAAAGGCTATTATATTTTTTTTCTTTGACGCCTTACTTCGTCTTGAAATAGCCTTTCAAGACGTCATAATTATTTGGACTAATTTTCAAGAAAATAAACAAATCAATCAAACCCCTTGAGGACCTTAATTGAGGGGTGGACAAGGGTAAGGAGACAGGGGAATGAGGGATCAGAGAAAAGGGGGTATCTTGGAAATATATTTTGTCATTTTTATTTTGTCTTGGAGCAAGGAGATGGAAGTATTGAAGTGAAAAAGGGGGGGATTTTAGGGTAGAAAGGGAAGGGAAATATAGTTAGGACTAAGCCTATAAGGAGTAGAAACTGTTCCGAGGGAAGTTATGGGGTACCCCACATACATATGACCCTGACTTGGCTACGAAATTAGATATTGATGATTAAAAAAGACGAATTCATTGACACTAACGGTAGCGTAATAATGACAGTTGTAGTGATTCATAGTAGATGTCATCCCTTCCTCTTCGGCCGTTTGCACACGGATATTTTTCAAAACTGGCCAGACATGTTTACAACTTGTCTGTAAAGGGTAAAATAAACACATAAATAAGATACCAGCTATAACGAGCTATAACATTAAACATGGAACAGAAATTGAGCCGGTGCAAGGTTTCAGCCGCAGTGATTTTCAACAGTAGCGAGTATTTTGAGACAACCCCCAAGTTTGTATTTTTCGTTATACTGATAACATTTGGCTGCCTAATATATTGAAATCTATGTTTTCTTATGTAATAACTCTACCTTCATCGTTGTATATTCGCCACAATGTCTTTAAGCATGTACATGGTCGTATTCATCAATATAGTATGGCGCTCGGCAATGGCGACCTTGAAATTCCTCTGGTGCGATAATGGCGCCAAATTAGAGGGAAGCAACTCGCGCCAGACAAAATTACCGTATTTCACCAAAATAATCAAAATTTCGCTTTTTGATAACAAACAGTAATACGATAACCACATTTATATTCAGTGATCGTTCATTGATATAATTACAAACATTATTTTATTAAAGCCATCAATAAAGAATTCACAATTAAGTAATTAATGGAGGCCATTGAAATCAGACCTTATGGGGTAGAGGGGTTAAACAAAAGCTCGTAACTTTTTTAAAAGCCTGGTGACCCCCATTTTATTTTACCTTAAAATGTTCGAAAATTTCATAGCTTTGACATATCTGTTTTTAAAAAAAATCTACCGGGGAAATTTTACGAAAAATCGATTAAACCAATATTTTTTGCCTTAAACTGAAATTAGAAAATGCAAAATTTAGACATTAATCTGAAAATAAAAGGATTTTTAAGTCAAAAACAACCAAGGCAAAGATTTACATTTCAAATTCTAATGTTTTTTCACATAAAAATCATACTGACTTGGTTTTAAAAGTCTTTGAATTTGATGTAACCGTTATTGTTGAAAGGGTGGGCATGTTTGGAAATAGGGTCAAAATCGCACATTTCGCTTCAATTTGAGGGGATAACGACCCTGGTGACCCCCTTTTTTTTTGCATTTTTGGATTCAGCATAAAAAGATCTACAAAATATGTGAAAATAAAAAAATTCTACCGGGGGTCCTTATTGGGGTGAGCCACCTTAATCTAAAAAAAAAACAAGAAACATACCTATTTTCTAAAATTTGATAAAATGTTTGGGTCACCTGGCATTTAACGCTACAGGTTGTGCAAATTTGTCGGCTTTTTAAAAATTATGCAGGGAACACAATTTTGAGTGATAAAAAGGAAAACTCTAATAAGATGCTTCAAGATAAGAAAAAGAAATTATAGGGTCACCGAACTCGCACTACAAAATAAAATAGGTAAATTCACAACACTTTTGTTAATAAAAGTTATTTTATCTGACTTATCTCTTTATATTTCTGAATTATCTACCCCTATAACTATGACAATGTTTAAAAGGATTCACTAAACAAAATGCAGCCATAAATATGATAAAACACATACTTATATATATTCGCACGTGAATTAAGTACTTCTTTCGAAATTTGAACATTTTATTAAAGATTTAGAACGATTTTTATCTGCTATTTCAAAATCTAAGATGGAAGAAAAAGTGAAATTACTATAATACTAAACTTCGAGGAAAATGAAAAACGGAAATTCGCCAATCAAATGGCAAAATTAAAAGCTCAAACACAACCAAATAGACAAATGGATAACAACTGTCATAATCTTGACTTGGTGTAGGCATTTTCTTATGTAGAAAGACATCATAGCTACTATAAATTTGATAACATTCGCATTTTACAGATAATTCACGCTGAGGACGTCATAAAACTGGCATAACTAAGGGCATATCAGAGCGTCACTAGTGGAATATTTGTAGACGAAACGTGCGTCTGGCGTACACAATTTTAATACTGGTATATATTATAAGTTTATTCTCAACCTTCCCCTTTTTATCTCGATCGGTGGTATAGAGTGTAATTTACTTCTATAGGTTTGATACTATTGCTATTAAGAGCGAACTGTAGTTTCAGTAGACTAATAAATAAATGGTGGAAGTTGCAATACCTAAAGGTATCTTCAGAATAAATCAAAAAGTACTTCAAACGTTAAATGCAAAATCTAATTAAATATATCAGCATTATATGTATAAGTTTAATATACTCCAGACATTAGTGTCGCTCGAATCAAAACAATTGTTTGAAGGTTAAATCAATTACATTAGGCAAACAAGGAAACAAGCAGACAAACATGGACTACTTCCTGTAAAACTTTTTGTTTACATCTTAAGTAATGCTTCGAATTGTTAATTCAAATGGTTAAGAGAAATTCAAAACTTCTACTAAAAAGATAAATATATTTCCATTGTATATATCAGTATAACAAATACATAAACAAACTGTCATTACAAAGTCAAATAAAAGAATAAATTTAACCCACAAACTAATTGTTTAAAGTTTACAAAAGTGGGTGCATTTGTAAACACTATGAAAAAACACTATAAGGGAAACAACCGAATTATACTTTTTATCTCTATTTCTGACATTTTTATCTATTCTGTCTGTTTGTTTTGTTCACGCATATTATTACATTTGATGCGACTGTCGTACAAGTGAGAGGGTTAACGCTATAAAACCAGGTTCAATCCTCAATTGTTTACATTTGAAAATGCCTGTACCAAGTCAGGAATATGACAGTTGTTGTCCATTTGTTTTATGTGATTTGTCATTTGATTTTGCCATGTGATAAGGGACTTTCCGATTGAATTTACCCCAGAGTTAAGTATTTTTGTGATTTTAATTTTTTCTTTTACATGTTGTCTTTTTTTCCTTTTTCCTATACTAAAGAGTGTGGATAAAATTGATAGGTTTTAATATAAAGAAGAATGCCTAGCATCAACGAGTGATTTAATTAGGAAAGATTATTTGCAATTTTATAATGTTAACGCTTTCCTTTTTTATTTTTGTAACATGATGTCAAGTCAAAAGTATTTAAATCAGGGATTGGCTTTATTTTCAATCTGCTAAAAAAGCTGCGAAAGATACCAGAGGGACAGTCAAGCTCATAGATCGAAAATAAACTGATAACACCATGGCTAACAAAGAAAAAGACCAACAGCCAAGTACACAATACACAACATAGAAAACTGAAGACTTAGCAACACGAACCCCACCAAAAACTAGGAGTGATCTCAGTTGCATCCGAAAGGTAAGCATATCCTGCTCCACATATGGATCCCGTCGTGTTGTTCATGTTATGAAAATCCCGGTAAATAGTCTAATTCGGTAGGTCGCATGCGTGAAAAGGAAAGGGGATTGTAGTTACGACATAAGGAACATATCCGATATCATCTGTGAAACAGTTATTTCATAACGGCCAACCAACTCGTGATGGCGTAAGTAAATAAACTCATCATAAATACCAGGATTAAATGTTGTATTTACGCCAGACGCGCGTTTCGTCTACAAAAGACTCATCAGTGGCGCTCGAATAAAAAAATGTTAAAAAGGCCAAATAAAGTACAAAGTTATTGAGCATTGACTACCAAAATTCCTAAAAGTTTTGACAAATACAGCTAAGGTAATTTATTCCTGAGGTAAAAAAGCCTAAGTACTTCAAAACAACTTAATTTGTTTTTGTCAGTTGTCTTAGCATATAAAACCGTGCATTGGTTACCTATTTTAAACTAGATTACATTTTGTACTGACGGGTCTTTTAAAAAGAGGGGAGACAGATACTAGAGGGATAGTCAACCTCATAGATTGAAAATAAACTGACAATTGTTTTCGTTTACAAATTGTTTTTATTTCCTTATACAATAAATATAACTATAGAAGGCCTTGACCTATCTTCTATTGTAAGGTGAAATGTTACACAGTATCTTTAAAGTGGCTAATAGTCTACTATACTTAATCGATTGTACTCATAGTTCTAGGTCTTACTGTATAAATGTAAATACGCAATTGAAATTTCCACTGAAAAAATATCTGAAAAATCCCTATTTTGTTTGATTTTAGATTCCACTTTTTGGTTGTGCGCGTTAAATTTTTTAAAAACCGATTCTAGAATGCTCATTTTGATTTCACTTGTGATGTTTTTAGAATAACAATTGCTTTAAAGAGAACGCAATTGCCTTATTCGTGTTCTCTTCTCTCCTACTTGTCCTTTTTTCTTCAGTACTTTCTTTATATATCAAAGAAGTATAAGACTTAAATTTGGCTTACGTAAGAACTTTACAGTTAACCAACGCTCAGGTCGTTGCAATAAATGTGCATTATAAGACTAAAGTTTGACTACATTGATAATTTTACAGTTAATTAATACTCACTACATCATAAAACATATGCAATATAAGACTAAAGTTATACTGACCTTCGTATTTCAAAGACGATTCCCGCTTTAAGATATCATAAACATGCAGTATTAACGACATAGGAGAGCGTCACCGATGAGACCCTTGTAGGCAAACTCGTCTGGTGTACACACATTAGGGTGTGCTTTATTTCTAAAGGATCGATACTTCTACTTTTTTACTACCAACTGTTAATTCAGTAACATAAATTAACTCCAGAAATGTTTGCCTATTTTTATTGGAAGTTGCAATATATCACGGTATTTTTAGAAAATGTTTGAATCATTGAAACATGAAAAACAAAATCTGGTGAAATGTATAACATTTAGTTTAATATACTTCAGGCACGCATTTTGTATACTCCAGATACATCAATGGCGCTCGAATCAAAACGATTGTCTGATGGTTAAATCAAATACACAAAAGAAACATACAAACAGGCAATCAGTTGTCTGGACAGTTGTCTCATTGGCAATCATACCACATATTCTTTTTTATAATCAGACAAGGAATGTTTCCGGCCAAAAAAATTTCCAAGACCTTACGCAATGCTTTGGATTATTAGTTCAAATTGTTCTAGCATAATGAATAGTGTTTTGGTTAACTTTTTTGAATTAATTTACATTTTGAAAAGACGAGTTCGTTTATAGTTTATTTTAATTATTCGGTTGTACTAAATGTACAGATGTGTACATTATAAACGACGTCAATACTAAATTGAAAAAAAAATTATAATGAAGACAAACGCTGAGATCCCTAAAATCATAAAAATACTGAACTCCGAGGAAAATTCAATCTGAAAGTCCCTAATCACAAGGCAAAATCAAATGACAAAACACATCAAAAACAAATGGACAACAATTGTCATATTCCTGACTTGGTACAGGCATTTTCAAATGTAGAAAATGGTGGAAAGTAAAATCACAAAAATACTGAACTAAGAGGAAAATCAATTCGGAAAATCCATAATCACATGGAAAAATCAAATAACAAGACGCATCAAAAACGAATGGATTGAACCTGGTTTTATAGCGCTAAAACTCTCACCTGTACGACAGTCTCATCAAATTCCGTTATACCTACAACGATGCGTGAACAAAACATACATAATAAATAAAATAGGCAAAATATGGGTAAAGCAGTCATCACTGTGTTACAATTTTAAAAGAAACAATTTTACAAAAAAGCACAAACGCATTTATCAAATTAAAAACACATTCATTGCTTCGTGTGTCTGACGCCAGAAAATGTATACGTCACATAGGAAGAATTTTTGTCGCTCAAGGTTTATACAAAACAATTTTATAATTTCACATGGGGTATGTTGGCATACAGGGTTAAAAAATCAAAAGTATGTTAGAATTAAATTCAGAAATAGACGGAGATTTAAAATTGTCCAGAAGTGCTTTAGAATTTTTTTTAGTTTTCGCTTTGTGTTCATGCTTGTTTTATTTTTGTAATTTGATTCTGGAATTGCCATTTTGACTTCACTTAGTGATGTTTTTCAAATGATTATTGATCTAGCGAGTAGGAACAATTTCCTCCTTCATTATATAAATCTTCTTAGTTGCACTTTTCTGCAGTACTTTCTCTAAACAGATTAGAAAAATGAGACTTAAGTTGTTACAAATATGCAGTTTGCCATACTGGGGATTTGTATAGCTTTGTAAAAAGGACTTTGTTTTGCTAATTGTTCAAGACTCATTGCCCAGTGCACTTTATCATGTTTACTGTGATTCATTTATTTTCGTAAATACCAATTTTTGTGGATAGAAGGTGAATAGAATTCTTGTGGATGTTTGATTTCGTGATTTTTCCGAAGTCTGCTTGCAATTGTATAAAAATGTATATTTTGTTGATTTAAAAAACAAATGGGTATCTTAATTTTGTAAATGTTTTAATTTAGTTTCATTAAAAGTAATAAAACGTTTAATTTCAGATGGCTCATTCAATCACGGTAGAAGAAACAAACTTCCTCCGATTGGTAGCACTGACCATTGGTGTTGCCCCAGGAGCTGTTCGTTGCTATTTTGACGGAGTCTTCCATCCAAACAATCTTCAAACAACATTACTGAATCATCAAAAAGCAATTGATGATTTAAGATACCGCAAAAAAGTTTTAACATCAGTTCAGTACAACGCACTGTTTATTTCTGGTAGGTTTAACATATGAAAATGTAATTTGATTATCTTTAAGCCCCGTCAAATTAACATGTAAACACCGGCATAATTGATGTAGTATACAATTTTAATTCTGTTAGCTTCAAATTCGGTGAGCTATATGAAACAAAAGAGACCTGAACAAAATAGCCAAATTAAAATAGGGTCAACTTTGTCTTCAGGTGTGGTAACTTAAGTTTCTGAATTGATCAACGTTTCATTTAAAAAAGCACGTGATAAATTTCATCATTACCGAAGCAATAGAAATCTTACAAACCCTTTCAGAGACATGAACTTTGCAAATATTTTTAAAGTTCATGTCTCTGAAAGGGTTCCTTCTGCATATTGTGATGAAGCTAAGAACAAAGGTGTCCCTAAAAATAGAACATGATTCTTTATACTGAATGGGTTTGTAAGATTTCTATTGCTTCGGTAATGATGTAATTTATCACGTGTATTTTTTGGATTAGTGTATTAAATGAAGTTCAATTCAGAAAAGGGTTTCAGTAGTGTTATTTCTTGAAATTGATCAACACAAATGTTCGCATTGCTTACAACCTTATCATTTATGTATTTCATTTGCACTATTATTTTCATATAGGATCAGCAGTTACATCTAATAATTTCGACATTACATTAATGATATGTCTTTTGAGGAATATAAGTGGAATGTCTCCTCCCGTCACAGGATATGATACCCTTCCGTCAGTAACCGATATAAGCACAGGAGCTGATTTAGCTCGCATTAAACACTACAGAAATAAAATAGCTCATTCAACAGACTCAAAACTGTTGTCACAAGAATTTGAAGATGCGTGGAATAATGTTAGTACGGTAAGACATGTATTTTTTAAAGTTTAAATTTGTCAAAATGTATCAGCAATAGAACACCAATATGTAAAGAAATCAATAGAAGTATACCGCTGTGCAATAGTCATAATTGATTTAGCTAAACAAATCCGAGTTACAAACTAATACCTAGGAAATCACATCAGTTATACGAGGAAAACAGCAAAAATGCAGAAACACTGAACTGCTAAAAAAAACAAACGTCAACATTCATAGAAACGGACTATTTTATAACCAATGACATATTCCTTAATTGGTACAAAACATTTGAAGAAAAAATGGTGGGCTGAACTTGGTCATAAGCTAGAATGCGACGACATGCATATACACATGATGTCCTGGTCATATATGTCCATATGTTTCTATATATTAATAAATCATCGATTGTCAATTATTTTGAATAGAGTGTTCCTTATGTAGATAAATGCTAGAACTTACCAGCTAATGCCTCATGATGCTTTTAAAGGGTGTTGTTTTTTTAAATGCGTAATTCCTTTTGATATACTCGGTTAGATTGCTTCTTTTTCTGTTATGAAAAAGGTTTTAAGATAAATGTGTAGAACACAATTTAATTACATTATTACGATCTGCTTATGTTTGCTTATTATTTATAAGATATTTTGGGGAATATTAATAGCACTGAATAATTGCATTAACCAGACTTTTTCTTGTTTATTGCAGGCAATAGAAAGACTAGGTGGTAGAGTTTTCCAGCAAGAATGCTTTTCTTTAAAAAGTTCCAATTTAGACAGTGAATGTTATAAAGATATACTGTTGAATATTCGCCATTCCCAAGATGAAGTATCACATACCATGGCAAATATGGTTGAAGCCTTAACAAAAAAGACTATTAACATGGAAAACATTTTGCAAGACACAGTTCCTCAAAACATTAGAGGTAAAGAATACATACTAATAAATAAATTTATCAAATTAAACTTATAATTATAGGCACAAATAAGCCAGTTGAATATAGCTAGAACAATGTAGAACTGGTTTAGCCTATATATATATTGAAAATAATTCGAAAATTCTAGATACCCTGCTTTTGATTTACTGTTATTTAGAGTTTTTTTCCTATGTAGATACACGACACTACTATGAGTTATAAAAAAGTATAATGACAATTACCATTACAATAGATTTGATGCAGAAAGTCTTATGGGAACTCATTTGCCATATTTTTAATTGGAATCCAGAGATAAAATTAGTACATTTTCTATAGTTCAGCTATGATAGATAGGATATAAAAATATTGTTGTTTTTAGATTGGTTCATTGCAAAATTAGAGAAAGCACTAGTAAATATTTGCTTAAATGCATTACTGGGGTTAAGGAATGTATATTTATTCAGATCGGATTTCGCCAATCACCTTGTCTTGATAATGTTTGTATACTCACCTCCTGATACATAAGTACTTACACTACCAATAATTAATAAATACATTTCTTGTTCATTTATAACCTCTTGTAAATCAGTACTGTACTGCTTCATGATACAATTGTAATGTTTTAGTTTTGGTAAATTCAGTAATGCTGAATTTAATTCTTATTTTAGTCCTGTAACTTATCTTTTTTTATATTCAGTAATAATTTATCAGCATTGTGACAATACCTTTTTTAGTACTGTATTAAATTATAAGCCTGGCACCTTTTAATAACTTTTTACAGTACCGAGATTTTTTTTCTTCAATAAAGATAAAGACAACAGTAGTTATACTGCTGTTCAAAATTCATAAATCGATTGAGAAAAAGACAAATCCGGGTTACAATCTAAAACTGAGGGAAACGTATCAATTATAAGAGGAGAACTACGACACAACAGAAACACAACATTAAAATGTAACACACAAAGAAACTAACTATAATATAACAATGGCCATTTTTCCTGACTTGGTACAGGACATTTTAAGAAAAAATGGTGGGTTGAACCTGGTTTTGTAGTACTGATTTTATCGGAACCGTACCTGTGCTGCTTTTATTTGTACTGTTAAAGTACTGATATTTTAAGTACTCTAACAGTACTAAAAAAAAATTAAAATGAAAACAAAATACCGAACTCAAAATGGAAAGTCCCTAATCAATCAAAACAATCATAAGCTCAAGCACACCAAACGAATGGGTAACAACTGTCTGAAGAAACTCCCACTCAATTTATAATGAGAAGAGATTGGCAAGGCTCGTTCGCATAGGAGTGCCGACAATTTGCTAAAAAAATCTACCTCCAAAATCAACAAATATGTTGACAATTAGACACTCCAGGATTCTGATCACTTGTTTTTCCTTGTTGCATTTTTACATTTTTTTCCTGTGAACAAAATATGCCGTATGGTATCTCAAAGTAATGAGTTTATACCGTATTCTATCAATGTTAAAAGGCAGTGTGAATTGATTTTTTATATGTTGATTTTTTAATTTCAGATGGGGAATGGTGGTATACAGGGTTGAAAAATCAAAAGTTCTGATATAACTGATTTTTGCAAAAGCTTAGGTATCCTATACACACAAGGCAAATCCTCCAATTTGCTGTTCAGGGTGTACAGAACACTTAATAATAGGAAAAATTCAAAGTGATATAAATTTACAAAAGAAAACCTGGAGGTTAGAAAAGAAAGGGAAACAGGAAGGAACATTACTGTTTTCGTTTTTTGACCTAGGCCTTGCATATATAAAATAAAGTATAAAAAGTTTAAGGGAGCTACATGTATATCTTGATTAGTAGGGGGGAGGGGAGTCTAGGATTACAAGTTTTGACCTGCCTTTTTATATTAGTTTATCTTGACATTGTTTACATACATTGTCATCCTACTTTTATTTTTGCCAAGTTGCTCATCCTGCCTTTTTTAATCAAAACTCCTGTTCTACCTTTTTTCAAATTTCATCCAATCCTCCCTCCTCAAATGCTCCCTCACAATAAAACTTTCACCAAATTAATAAATAAACATGGACAATGCTTCTATTCTTAGATCTTCGTACCAAATCGAAATCAAAACTGAATTGACTCCACGATATTATTTTTTGAAATACGTGGTATTTAATGAAATATGTAGTATTTAATGAAATACGTAGTATTTGATGAAATACGTAGTATTTAATGAAATACACAGTGGACTTAGTAATAGTAATGTGAAATTGTAGGTAACGAATAGTTTATAAATAAAACGTGTATTTAATTGTACCAAATCAGGAATATGACAGTTGTTGTCCATAGGCACTTGTCTCAGAATTTTTTCCCCTATATACCTTAAAATAACACAAGGTACTACTTAACTTGCATTTCAGAAAAATGTCAGGCGGTGACGAAATTCCGTTAAATGCCGCTTTCTATGCTGTCAACCCCACTAAAACTTGTTTTATCGTAAATCTAAATTGATTTATCTTTAAAATGGTGTATAACGTCTCCTTATATATCTCGGTTTCCGATTGGTAGATTTAATGGGAAAGTCTAAATAATTCTCGGAGTTATCTGATCTTGTTTCATTTTCATACGTAAAGTCAAGAGAGAGTCTGAATGACATTGACGTCATGGGAAAATGTGTATCTGAAAAAGGAAACTCGTAACTTATAAGACATACCACAAATAACACTTGTTAGGTTGGTTTTTTTTTGCGGTATCTTATACAATTTTACTAACTGGGAGATAAGTTCTATTCAGTCAAAAAAATGACAGTTTTATTTGAAAGTGTTTTTTATAATTAATCATTTAGTGCTATAGGAGCAGGTTAAATCCACCATTTTCTACATTTGAAAATGCCTGTACCAAGTCAGGAATATGACAGTTCTTGTCCATTCGTTTTTGATACGTTTTGTTTTTTTGATTTTGCCATGTGATTAAGGACTTTCCGAATTGATTTTCCTCCAAGTTCAGTATTTTTGTGATTTTACTTTTTACTGCGAAACGTTTATTTTCAAATTTTCAGCGGTTGGCAAAATTTTTAAGGAATTCATTTCTCCTCCCAGACATCAGAATTGAAAATATTACCAGCATATTGATTGTGATTATTTGCATAATGACAAGATTGTATTTTCAGTTTGACTTCCACATGACAAGAACCATGTGACATCTCACGAACGTCACTGATGAGTCTTATGTAGACGAAACGCGAGTCTGTCATACTAAATTATAATCCTGGTACCTTTGATAACTACTTACTGATGAAGGATATTAGTTATTAGAATCCGAAATATTTATCATTTGTTCATGGTTTATTTTTTTTGGTGAGATTTTACCGATTAAGGATTCATCGTCGGCTATTGTTCGGACATTTTATATATATATCTGTATATCCGCTTTAAATACAGACCCCACACCTAATCAATTGAAATATAAAAATCATACACCAAAGCGTACTTAATATAAATGTTCATTCAAATATAAAACAATAATATAATGAGAACTAACATCATTCCAAAATACTGTGAGAAAAGACTGACTGTACGTCTAATTTACTTAAACAGAAGAGAAATATTGATAAAGAAAAGAGGGTGACTAAAAAGTAAATACTGATTCTGTAGGGCAATAAATAAGTCCATAACACACTCTGAAAACTATCAGCACTGTAACAGTACTGCAAAAATCAGTATTGATATAAGTATGAAATTCACCAGAACTGATTTTACAACACGCACAACATGAAAATATCAATATGAAGCCGTTCAGTACTGATTTACAAAAGGGTAGGAAAGTGCAAGAAACATGAGAGTAAATTATTGGTAGTGTACTTTTCAATTTGTTTCAGATAGACCAATTCACTTACTTCTTTTCTTCTTCAATTTTTCATTAGCTCTTTACAACAACGAAATTTCAAAGTGGAAGCAGGAGGATTCTAAATTTGTTTCAACAAACCAATCAAAACAAATATTGAATTATTTCGACACTGAAGTGTTTTTGACCATCACGGGTAATTCTGGAGTTGGAAAATCGTTTACAACAAAGCATGTAGCATTACATATGCTTTCAAACGGATATGATGTTTTGCCTGTTAGAAAACCATTCGATATTTTAAAGTTTGTCTCGCAAAATGCGAAAATTGTGTTTGTTTTTGAAGATGTCTGCGGAAAGACCCATTTATTACATAGCGAGATCGAAGACTGGGAAAGATATTCAGACGACATTACAAATTGTATATTTGGGAAAGATATAAAAATATTGTGTAATTGTAGGTTACAAATATTTCAGAGTAAAGAATTCGAATCATTGCAACTGTTGAGAAAGTGCCAAATTAATCTTCTGACCAGTGAATTTACACTTTCTGAAAAACGTTTGATTGCATCAAAATATGTATCCGAAGAGGTTTTGAAGGAATTATCCAATGAATGCATCGAAGCTTATGATTGCTTTCCTTTATTATGTAGAATGTCCAAAACATGGGAGGCGAGTTAGGCGTTAACTTTTTTATTAAACCCATTAAGTGTATTTGAAAATGAATTAGAACAGATGAAAAGTAGAGAGAAACTAAATTTTTGTGCTTTACTTCTTGTGACTATCTTTAACAACAATTTTGATAATAGATTGCTCAGTGATGACATAGATATAAACGATCGTAAAAAATTAGATGATATACTAGAAGAATGCGGGGAAACACGAGGTACCTCAAGAATTTTAATTAAAGATCATTTAGACACATTGATTGGAGTTTATTTAATGTTCGAAGAAAATGCGTACCGATTTGCAAATGAAAGGTTATTTGAAATGACATTTACCTTTATGGCTAAAATATTTTTGAAATTCATGATCAAGCATTGTGTCGTATCAATGCTTTGTGATAAATTTGGTCTTGAGTGTTTAAATGAAGGTCGGCACCATTACCATTTTTTCGTGCCTTGTCATTTTGAGAACTACTTCTTTGAACGATTATTAAAGGAAGCAGATACTTATAATTTCCTTGATATTTTCGATTGCAAACAAATGACTGATACAAAATACAGAGCACAATTCCTTGCATTTTGTAAAACATTTGATTCTGAAGAAATAAATAGGATAATGAAATTATCTTACTTTGGTATTAACCTCCTTCATCTCATATCGAAACGTGGGTACATCGATTTTGCTTCATTCTGTTTAGGGAAAGGCGTTGATATAAATAAATATGATGACATAGGAATGACCCCATTACATACGGCGTGCAAGTATGAAAATGTTAATTTAGTAAATTTTTTGTTGAAAGCAGGCGTAAGTGTAAATTCATACAAATCAAGAGGATTTACTGCATTATTTGGAGCATGCATGTCAGGAAAAATACATGTTGTAAAACATCTTTTGGAGAATCAAGCAGACCCGGATTTGTGCAGTGGCAGGCGTTTGATACCATTATTGCTTGTTAGTGAAAAAGGCTATTTTGAAATAGCAAAAATTTTAATACAATTCGGGGCAGACATAAATCAACAAGATATTATGGGTTTTACAGCTCTTCATCACGCTTGCATTAAAGGACATGAACAAATAGTCGAACTTTTAGTAGAAAACGGAGCAAATGTTGACAAAAGTTCCAATGATGGTGAAACACCGTTACATTTCGCTTGTGCTTTTTCTTCTATTAACGTAATACACTTGCTTGTTGCAAAGAGGGCTAACTTATTAGCTTTATCACGTAAGAGTGGTTTATCGCCTCTGAGACTTCTTTATCGAGATCAAAGAGATAGTTTAATCATTTTTTTACAGACAGCTACTCTCAATGACGATATAAACCCGATATTCCTATATGCATTAGAAGAAAATGATAAAGATCTTTTGGAAATTATAATGGAAATTGATATAGAAATCAACAGGTACTTGAAATCCGGAAAATCTGCACTTCATATCGCTTGTCAAAATGGCGATTTAGAAATTGCAAATGTATTAATAGAAAATAATGCTAATGTGAATATTTGTACAAAACAAGGCGAAACAGTGATGCAGCTTTCTTGTCTAAGTGAAAATTGTGACTTAGTGAAATTGTTGATAACTAAAGGGGCTAATATAGTAGATTATAAACAGTCTACAGTTTTACCGTTTCCTCTTCATATAGGATGTCTTTTGAATAATTATGAGATGTGCTCAATATTTCTTCAAAAGGATATTTGCATTGCTGTTAATGCAAGTGAAGAACTAACATTGCATGCCGCTTATTCGATTCGATCTCCTGAATATATCAATTCTTTATTGACAAAAGTTGGTCAGTGGCATGATACATGTGTAACTCCTTTGGAAATAGCATGCTTTGAACAAAACTTAGATATAATGGAGCTTCTATTAAACAGTGGAGCTGAACCAAACAGTTGTTTTGGAACAGAAAGTTTTCCACTATCTGTTGCCTGTATTTTTAAAAATGAAAATATGGTAGAAGTTTTATTGAACAATCATTCAAACGTTAACACTCTTACATGTATTGACGATATATGTCTCACGATATTCCAATGTAAAGAGGCAGTTGATATTATAGAAATAATTGCATATAAACGGTTGAATTATCTTAATACTCCGGAATTTCCAATATCAGCATTACATATAGCAAGCATCTGCAATAATGAGAATATTGTTAAGATGCTTTTAGATAGCAAAGCAAGAATTAATTTAAAATGTTCTGTTAATCCAATGATGCTTCACATTTTAGCCAATAATTGTCAGAGCACTTATAGGCCTGAAATAGCATTCAACAAATATTTTGATTGCAGTATTATTCACGATATTCTTCCTCTCCACATAGCTTGTTTAATGGGAAATTATAACATCGTCGAAATGTTATTACGAAGCAATATTGCTAACCTTCCTAATTATATAGATAGTCCAATTCTAATAAACACAGAACAGGTTATATGCATTCATGGTTTACTCGTAGATTTTGACTTGGTTTCCGGAGAAGAGCAGACATTTATGTTATCCCCAATACAAATCGCATGTTTCAGTGCTGATTGGACAATCTTGAAAACGCTTCTAAAACACGGGGCTTCTATATTCGAAAGTTGTCGTATATCAAATACTATACTGGCAGGTTTTTCTAAAAACATGAAGGAGTTACAAAACAGTGAAATTGACGGAACAGTTTTTAAAACATCAGTTGAGATGTTTTTGTTTGAAACATTTGTCAAAAGTTGTATAATAGGTGATATACAAACGATCAGAGATCTTTTAGTGATTATTCAAGACACGTCGATTATTCATCAAAACAAAGCCCCAATTCACTATGCTTGTGAGTCTAACTAAACAGAGGTTGTTGAATTGTTTGTGTCAAACAATGCAAGCGTAAATTGTCGTGCTGTAGATTTTGATACTCCTATCCATATAGCGACGAGAAATGAGTGCACGCATATACTTGAACTTTTGATAAAAAATGGTGGAGATCCATTACTTACAAATAGAGACGGAGAAAATGCATTGCACATTGCATGCAAGACAAATAATATGGCATGTTTACATCTGCTCCTGCAATCTGAAGAGAGTGTCTTTATTGGTGGTCTTATTCAAGAATATATGGATATCAAAAGTAGCTCAGGAATGACACCACTTTCAATTGCTTATGATAACAGACACAAGGAAATGCTTAAAATACTTATCTTGAAAGGTGCTGATATTGATAAAAGATATGGACCACAGAAAGAAACATTGGTGTTTAAAGCATGCAAAGATCGAGAAAACGATATATTGTTGATACTACTTGAAAACAAAGCACGAACGAATGTCTTCAATATTGATCGCAAAACACCGCTTTATATAAGCTGCTTTTTAGGTTATGACGAAATTACGTGTTTACTTCTTGAAAAGAATGCAAACGTGAATTTAACCTCGTATGAAGGTTATAGTCCGCTCTATTTTTCTTGCATTCATAATAATATTGCAGAGGCAGAAATGTTATTGAAAAAAGATGCAAATCCGAATGTGATAAATGAAACTGGTGAGAGTTTGTTAATAATGTCCTGCAAACAAAAGCATGTTGAAATGTTAGATCTTTTATTGCAACACAATGCCGATGTGAATTATTGTCATTATATGGGTGAAACAGCACTATACTTTGCATTTAAAATTGGTAGCATCGATATTATGCGACGTCTTCTGAACTATCATGCCCATTGGAATGTCTGTAGCCATGAACGTGACTTCTTCTTGCATCGTGCCTGCGTAAAAGGACAATATGACATTATGAACATCATATTAGAATATAATACTGAAATTGATATTAATAAAGTTATTTTTAACGACGAGACGCTCTTGCACACAAGTCTCAAAAATGGCCATATAGAAATTGGAAAACTATTGTTACAGCGTGGCGCGGATATAAATGTAAATGCGTCATTTCACCAGGTGTGTTTGAATGGACAACTTAGTGATGTAGTTGATATTTTAAGTATAACAACGATCGAACAAAGAGCTGTTGAAAACGAATTCATTTGGGCTTGCGGTGAATCCAAAGTCTCACTTGTCAAATTGTTAATCAATTCTTGTTTTAAAGACACACCAATGAAAGTTTTATATGAAGGATGGTTTTTAGCAGCAGAATGGAGTACTTCAACATGTTTGCACTTTTTGCACAGATTAGGCATAGATATAAATAAACAACGCAGCAATGACGGTCACGCAGCTATACACATTGCATGTAATGCAGGTAATTTCGACGTGGTAACATATTTATTGAACTGTGACCATATCAATTTAGAAAGTCAAGCAACCTTTAGTAAGATCACACCGCTTCTAATTGCAATAACAAATGGTAATGATAAAATTGTGAGACTGCTTATTGAGAGCAATGCAAATGTCAATGCTTTAAGTGCGTATGGTGAAAATGCATTGTTGTTAGCTTGCTCTTCCTCACATGAAAATGTGCTTTCTGTTTTACTTGAACTGAAAACTTTTGACATTTTAAAACAATTCGAAGAGAAAAGACACCACATTATAAATGAATTTTACATGCCAATGAAATCAGTATTGAAAGAGATGCTTTGTTACTTTCAAGCTGGTTATGCAGTTAATGATGTAGATAGTGTTATGCACTTTGCGTGTAGGATGCAGGATGAAGAACTTCTAGACAAACTAATCACATCTGAAGGAAATGTAGATAGTCTCAACGCTTTCGGCGAAACACCTCTTTTAATTGCTGTTTCAAATCAAAATGTAAATACGATTCACAAACTGCTAGATGCAAATGCGTCAATAAATCTTGCAAGTGATGTTTATGGACAGGGTGTTCAAAACCTTTTAGGGAAAACCTCTATCAAAAGGTTAGAAAATATACTACCAGTTCATTTGGCCTGTTTGTTAAATAATGAAGACATTGTTAGTGTTTTACTAAATAGAAATGCTGATTGTTCTATCAGATTAAAATGTGTCCACAACTCTTCAAATCCCGAATTACAATATGAGGAATTTTCTCCAGTATATATATCCGTATTGTCAAACAACAACTCGATGCTTAACATGTTGCTAAATAATTCATTGCATCCTGTGTGTTTTATGGAAGTGTCTGTTTTTTGTAATACGTTGATAGAAAAGAATCATTTTACCTATGATGACGATACAAAATATCAAATCAAACTTAATCTTACACCATTTCAAGTAGCTTTGATTTTAGGCTTCACTAAACTAGTCAACACATTTTTATGTAACGGTCTTGTTGATGTTAATGGTAAATTTACAGTTACTTCTTCAGTTTTATCGTCAGTATCTGGAAATCATTCATCTATTATTGAAGTTGTAAAAAAATATAACATACAAGATGATGATTGCCAGACCGAAGTAACGCCTCTTTTGTATTCAACTTTAACAAACAATTGTGAACTTATTAATATTTTATTAGAAAACCATGCCGTTGTGACGGATACAGCAAACATTAGTCTTCTAGACATTATTGCAATCAACTCAGAAATCACATCATTGATTTTAACCTGGCGAGCTACTTTTCCACTTGTATCTAGATGTCTTGTTAATGCTCCGTCCGTTGCCTTGTTAGTAAACAATAATGATACATTAGCTTCTCTTTCATCCGAATGCTTTGATTTCACTGAGAGCATAGATATAACAATTATTCATTTTATCTGCTTCAGAGGATACACGGATCACTTAAGGATAATTCTGGAATATAACATCAATGTGATCAATACATTTACCATGCCAATTATTCATCTATTTTGTAGTTCTACTTATTTGGTGGAAAACATGGAAGCTGATGAGTTTAAATATACGTTACTTCAGTAGGAACCTGTTTGTCTTTAACACTTCCTATTTTGAAGTATGTTGTTTAATTTCTGAGCCCTATTTGTTAGAAAACTTAATGAGACAACCTGGTATAATGAAGACGTCTGTGACGGTGACACCATTATTGTTATTACTTTTTGTTGGTAATGATCCTTGCATTGCAATCTTAAACATATTCAATGAACAAAATTTAAAAAGCATTTGCTCTATTAACTTTCTATCATGGTCATTGTATTGTAGACTGCATCAAATGCATACTGATGAAATATGCGATCATTTGCCAGATTTTGTTGTCACTGATTTATCAAATTTACGTGTAATACAAGATATGGATCTTTTGTTATGTGCCTTAGTGTTGAACGACAGAGAGCAAAACAAAGACCTTGTCCTCTTTACAATAGGAAAACCTTTTAATTTTAGTATTGTTTTAAATGCATGCCTTTGTAAAGATTGGACTACCGTACTCAAAATGTTTACTTTAACCAGTGTATCAAATAATAACATGCTTTTGGAAATTTGTGACTTTTTTTGTTTGCGTAATATTGATATTGAAAGTATTTTCCGTAGCATACCATCAAAAGGAATAATGCTATCAGCATTAGAACTACAGTATTTAACTCGTGGGATTATTTGTAATACATTTTTTGCAATGAGCGAGGCTAAAGAAAAAAGAGTTTTAATAACTTCCGCAATTGCAGCATGTTTACACAACAATGATAATAACTTACAATGTTTAATGTACAGGAATGATGATATGAACATTAACTATGAAATTCCGTATTTTCATCTACTGTGTTTCTTAGATGAAAATGATGTATCGCTAAAAACAATGGAAACGTTTCTGCATGACAACTTGAGTGCAGAAATTGGAACTCTGCATGTTGCTTGCCTTAAAGATGTAAATTCGCGTTTGTTGCGGTCATTTACAATGAAATGTTGTGTGAAATCGTTTGCTAGTCTATCCTCACTACATATTATTTTGTTAACCGAAAACATACAATACTTAAAATTTTATACTATAAATGAAAACTTTAAAAAATTAGGACAAATTGCTGCAGTTCATATTTTATGTTTTAGACAACATAACGCTGGGTTAAAAGTCTTATCAAATATCCAATGCGACTTTAACAGTATTGCTACAAATATTTCTTTTTTGCACATGAAATTCCTTACCAATCAGCATCTGTGTGGTGAAAAAAACGAGAAACTCTTCGGTACAAAATCTGAATTAACACCATTGCATATTGCAAGTTTGATGGAAGCCGAAGCAGTTATATTATCACTATTAAGAAAAACAGATAGAACTGACATTATTTGTAGAATATTCCCTCTCCATATCAAATTTAGGCACAATGAAAATATTGCGCAGTTAATATCTTCAAATTCTTCATTCAAACTAACTGCTTTTCATATCGCTTGTCTGTTAGGAAATGCAGAAATTGCAGAGTTATTCATTAGACGAAGGACCAACCTATATATACCAGCTATATTAACCCTAGAATTAAAACAGTCTGAAGAAAAAGTAATTTTAACACATTCGGAACTTAGTGCATTACATTTAGCTTGTTTTTCAAAAAGTGTAGCTTTAAAGGGGCACTAGCTATCAAATTCATTGTAACCGATTTGACTCAAATTCTCATATTTGGTTTATAACAATGTAAAACATTTATCCAAACTATCAAAAGTCTAAAATAAACAGTTTACAGAGCATGGGGTAGATTATATATAGGTTCGTTTCGTGTGTATTTTAGTCCAGACGCCATCTAATTAACTATCGATTTGACCTCAGATGACCATATAAGCGATGTAAACAAAAAAAAAGATACGAATAGATTAAACCAACACGTGCAATTGTATTTTTATAGGTCTGTTTGATTTTATTTTATAGATTAAAAATAGATGTTTCTCATTCTTTTTAACCATATAAGAATGATTTTATGTGCATCGAATTCGTAATCAAATGGTTTACCGTAGTTTCACTTTCATTGTTGACATTCTTTTTCTTTAAATAACCTGTATACGTACAATGCATGCGTTGTCAATCTCTAGCTAGGGATTAACTTGAAGTTCACATGAATACCGGTTAGAATGATGATGACGTTTTCACTTGCAAGTGAATCAGTCAAAAATTATGTTTAATCGCTTATTTCAACAAAATTAAAGGAAATTGATTGCTAAAAGCAAATTATTATTTCATTATTCCAATTTGATTAATGATTGATCTAAAAAAAATCATACTTTATTTTTTTATATATATCGTAGCTAGTGCCCCTTTAACACGAATGATTTCATCGCAAGTAAAAACAATAAATGAAATATGTCAACTATCGGTTTGGCATATATATTTTTTCGTGAATTTGACAAGCCATGTAGACAAATTGTGTCTTTCAACTGGTTACAGAGATAGTATTTGTATGCTTTCACCTATTCACGTAGCCTGCTTATGCGCAGATGAGTTTATTTTGAAGTCGTTGTTGAAAAGAGGTGCAGAGAGTATGGAAGTTGCAAATTTAGCCGTGTCATATGCGATCATTTACGAAGACAAAGAAACAATTGTCGAATTTTTCTCCTCGTACAATTATAATGTTAATAAGTATCCATTACACATGTGCGCAGAAAACGGAAATATTGAAGTGTGCAAAGTCTTATTAGAGCATGGTGCTGATACAAATGTTGCAACCGGTTTTGCTAGTCTCCAACCATGGCATTTGGCCCTATTTCATGGAAATAATGAAATACTGAGTCTGCTACTAGAAAAACCAACACAAATTGACAAAAACAAGTTCTTTGTGGTATTTTTTATGTATCTTTTCATAAAAAAGTATAACAGTAAGTCCGCCGCTGTTATCAAGATTAACCGATTAGTAGTTTTGTCTCTGTATAGACAGTGTTCGCCGATTTTAAAGGATTTAGTTTTCATGAAAAGAAAACTTTCTTATGAGGACTCTCATGCCACATCTATCAACCAAAATCAATACATAATAAACTCTGAGGAAGACTCAACGGATCAGGAAGATACATCTACAACAGAATCAACAGACGATTCATTGGAGCAAGGATATGAATATCCAACAAACTCGGAGAATGATTCAGTGGAACAGGAAGATAAATCTTTATCAAAATCAACAGACGACTCAGTGAACCAAGAACAGGAATATAACACGAAATCTACAGACGACTCATTGAACCAAGAACACGAACATGCCACAAAATCAACAGACAGCTCAAGGGACCAAGAACATGAATATGCTACAAAATCAACAGATAACTCATTAGACCAAGAACATGGATATGCTACGAAATCCACTGACGACTCATTGGACCAAGAACATGAATATGACACAAAATCAACAGACGACTCATTGAACCAAGAACATGAATATAACACGAAATCAACAGACGACTCATTGAACCAAGACAATGAGAATACCACAAAATCAACAGACAACTCATTAAACCAAGAACATGAATTTCCTATGAATTCAACAGACGACTCATTGGACCAAGAACATGAATATGCCACAAAATCAAGAGACGACTCATTGGATCAAGAACATGAACATGCCTCAAAATCAAAAGACAACTCATTGAACCAAGAACATGAATATGACACAAAATCAACAGACAACCTATTGAACCAAGAACATGAATATGCTACGAAATCAACCGACAACTCATTGAACCAAGAAAATGAATATGCCACGAAATCAACAGACAACTCATTGAACCAAGAACATGAATATGACACAAAATCAATAGACGACTTATTGAACCAAGCACATGAATATGCTACGAAATCAACCGACAACATATTGAACCAAGAACATGAATACGACAAGAAATCAACAAACTACTCATTGAACCAAGAACATGAACATTCCACAAAATCAGTAGACGACTCTTTGGACCAAGAACATAAGCATGCTACAAAATCAATAAGCAACATATTGGACCAAGAACAGGAATATAAGACGAAATCTACAGACGACTCATTGAACCAAGAACATGAATATGCTACAAAATCAACAGACAACTCATTGGACCAAGAACACGAACCTGCCACAAAATCAACAGACAAGTCATTCAATCAAGAACATGAACATGCCACAAAATCAACAGACAACTTATTGGACTATAAACATGAAAACGCCACAACATCAATAGACAGCATATTGGATCAAGAACATGAATATGTAACAAAATCAACCGACAACTCATTGAACCAAGAACACGAACATGCCACAAAATCAACAGACAAGTCATTGAACCAAGAACATAAACATGCCACAAAATCAACAGACAACTCAAGGGACCAAGAACATGAATATGCTACAAAATCAACAGATAACTCATTGGACCAAGAACATGGATATGCTACGAAATCCACAGACGACTCATTGGACCAAGAACATGTATGTGACACAAAATCAACAGACGACTCATTGAACCAAGAACATGAATATAACACAATATCAACAGACAACTCATTGAACAAAGAAAATGAATATGCTACGAAATTAACAGAAGACTCATTGGACCAAGACCATGAATGTGACACAAAATCAACAGACGACTCTTTGAACCAAGAACATGAATATGACATAAAATCAACAGATGACTCATTGGATCTAGAACATGAATACAACACAACGTCAAAAAATCAAAAGACGACTCATTGAAGAAACAACATGAATATGCAACAAAATCAAAAGCCGACTCATTGGACCAGGAACATTAGTACGCCACAAAATGAACAGACTATTCATTAGATCAAGAACATGAACATGCCACAAAAGTTAAATGACAACTCCTTGAAACCAGAACAGGAGTATTTAACTACAAAATCAAAAGACGACTCATTTGAATAGGAATATAAATATTCAACAAAATTACCAGTCTTATGTGGTGTGTTTAAATTTTATATGTTTAATTTTCCAATCAATCTTCGATATGCTTATAACATGTAAAATGGTATTATCGGTATTCGTTTTAATATTTTTATAAAACAAATGAAAGTTTGCAAGTGTTAAAAGTCATATATGTTTATATATAGGGAATAAGAACATATTTTTTTAATATAAAGGAGTAGGCTCACGAAGGGTCAAATTAGCCCTGTAATTCTGTGAAATATAAATTCAATAATAGCAGTTAACATCTTATGGCAAATAACTTAAACAAAAATATAGAATCAACATGTGCTGATACATTTGAACACTTATAATGTCATTATTGCTTACTCTTATGAAGAAATTATCATTTGAACTATTTATTCGGCTAAATCTTCTTAAAGTTTCTGCTTTAAACGACATTTGCCATCATGTTGTGTTAGGTTTAGTATCTGACCATATAAATTCTTTGAAAACAAATGTATTTTGATCGAAAGCTGTTTCCAATGTTTTTTAGAAGGAAATAAACCTTGCAAATGTATTAAAACATGCAATCTGGATATAATCCTGTTTGATATCATACTATTGAAGCTGTCTAATTGTTAAAATGAACAGCATACAGAATAAAGGTCTTGTTCATTTAGTTTTACATGTTAAAGATCATAAGTATATGTTTTTGCATATGATATCACAAAGTTATATTTTAGGGCCTAATTGACACCTTTGTGGCCCTACGCCTTTATGATATGAATGTCAATTTTGTGTGCTTCTCTTGTAACTTAAATAATGTCTTTATGTTAAAACGTCTAATGACACAGTTAATGAAAATCCTGTTTTTGCTCCCTTTGCTCAATCATCAATAAATATCTTAGAAACTACTCTGTCCTCAAGATTGTTCCTCATTTTGTTCCCTCGAACGAGAACACAGCATACCAATTCAATCTTTCATTCTAAATGGCAATTATCTTAAAATATTTACAATGTACAATTCGAAAATTTTTGGAATAATATTACATTTGATGATTTCGTCACCGTAATACGTTAATTGCTAACACAAAGTTTGCTATGAAGGCCCTACAGGGTAACATACTTTGATAAATTAATTTCCAAGATATCATGATAATTTGAAAACACTCGAACAAATTTATAAAGCGGAACAGTAGGTCATTACATATTGCATTTGTACAGTAAAAGGACGAAATCATCATGTGAATATTTATAAAGGACTAAAAATATTTTATTACATTGCAGTCTTTGTTTTCGAAAAAAATAATCTGATAATTAAGCGAGATTTGACGGATTATTCCTGTAAGACTAAACCAACTTTTTCCCTTTTTGTCTTATGTGGAGTCATATTATCAGTAAGAATTATTCAACATCTTTATTCATTACTGTCATCAAAGTTTGAGGTTTAGCTAACTAAATGCAGGTTTAATCCACCATTTTCTACATTTGAAAATGCTTGTACTAAGTCAGGAATATGACAGTTCTTGTCCATTCGTTTTTGATGTGTTTTGTCATTTGATTTTGCCATGTGATTATGGACTTTTCGATTATATTTCACTCTATGTTCAGTATTTTTGTGATTTTACTTTTTATTCGACGCAATATGAACCATGGTCCAAAGTTATACACAACCTGCAGTTCACACCGTGTCTATAGATGTTTTTTTTATTATCTGTTGACAAATGTTAGCAAACTTTTAGACCCTGGTGTAAATATTTTAGCTGGTGTGAGTTGTTGTTACACTCATTTAGTCATGTAATTAACATATGTCATTGCATGCTTTTTGCTTCATAAGATTTTTTTTATATTGGGTCAACACTTTAAGACAATTGTGGTTAACTGATGTTAAATGATTTTAAAACATCCAATAAGAACATAACAATCAAGGTGAAATACAAAAACTGTTGACTCCCAGGGAAACATAAGTGTAACAGGAGCATGCGTTAGCATCTTCTGCTATGCATTAATCAGCCGCTATACAATTTCAGACTCAGCCATATTGTCAGGTTAAAATAAGGAACGTGTATTGTACTGTGTGATAAGGGGGTAGTAGATTTCAGTGAAATTAATATCTGTAAAACAAAATGTATGTCATTAGTTGTGGTAAGAAGTGAGAATAGATTTATTTGTTTTCCTATTTTGTATTACTTTCCTGAGTGTTTTATGTCATTTTTAGTTGTGTTCACGATATCGTAAAATTATGGTAGTACTATGTATATTTCAGTAACAGTCTATATTTTTCTGTTTAAATATATGTATTTATTGTGTCTCGACAAGCTAATTTATATAGTAACATATTCTTTATATAAAAAAAAGTATCTAAACTAATCTAATAGTTTTGTGTCATTTATTTGGTGATTATTTTTAATTTGCAACACAAGGTCATCGTCACGAACCAAGAAACGCATCAGAAAAATGAAATATAAAATCGATAATAAATGCTGTTGCATTTTAAATCATGTTGATTCCGTGCTAGCACTCATAAATGCATGAATTGTATTTGGTAAAGGCCCTTCCGTATGTAGAAAAGGGTTGATGAAATCTGTTTGATGGCTAGCGGCGACACTTCTCACTTCCAAACAGGGACGAAAGATACCAGAAAGACATTCAGTCGAAAATTAAACTGAAAACGCCATTGCTGAAAAAAGAAAAAGCAAACAAACTGACAAACTGACAATAGAACACAAAACACAATATAGAAAACTAAAGACTAAGCAACACGAACCCCAACAAAAACTGGCGGTTATTTCAGGTGCTCGTTGAAGGATAAGCAGATCATACTCAATATGCGGCATGTTGATCATGTTAGAAAAAAACCGGTAACAAGGCTAATTGTATAACAGTCGCAAAAGTGCCATTGTATTGACAAGTATGTGTTCACAAAACAAACTGACATCATAGGTAAAAATGTAAAGAAAGGGTACAACGGGCAACATTGTGTTATAGTCGTTATCGCTAGAAAACTTACAAATATGACAACAACAAAAAAAAAATTGCATATAGACAAAGCATGAAAATGAAAAACAAGAATACAAAAAAGTCAACAGAACTATAACACAATGACAAAAAGTACCGAGCAACGCCAAGAGCATATTATCAAAAATGGATTAAACTGTAACGACAAATAACAGAACAATAAAACACGTTCTTAAGAAGATAAAAAACGTCCAGACATAGGTTCTATACAATAAAACCATCATTTTTTTAATTTTTTAAAATGAACGAGAATATGACTAACATAGTTATCAAAGGTACCAGGATTATAATTTGAAACGCCAGACGCGCGTTTCGCCTATATAAGACTCATCAGTGATGCTCATATCAAAACAGTTAAAAAGCCGAATAAAGGCAACAGTAGTTTACCGCTGTTTAAAATTCATAAATCGATAGAGAAAAAACAAATCAGGGCTACAAACTAAAACTGAGGGAAACGTATCAAATATAAGAGAACTACGACACAACAGAGACACAACACCGAAATATAACACACACAGAAACAAACTATAACGGAGTTTAGTATGACGTCTATTATCACTATACTAGTATTCATATTTTTTAAGTGGCCAGCTGAAGGACGCCTACGGGTGCGGGAGTTTCTAGCTACATTGAAGACCCATTGGTGGCCTTCGGCTGTTGTCTGCTTTATGGTCGGGTTGTTGTCGCTTTGACACATTCCCCATTTCCTTTCTCATTTTTATAATGTAACAATGACCATTTTCCTGACTTGGTACAGAGCATTTTATGAAAAAATGGTGGGTTGAACCTGGTTTTGTGGCATTCCAAACCTCCCGCTTTAATGGCAGTATTAATTATAACATTAAAATGACAACATTACAAAACCAGTATAAAGTTAAAGAGGATTGAGGTTCCAAAATTCCAGAAAGTTGTGCCAAATACGGCGAAAGTAATCTACTAAATTGCGACAATCTGACTTGATAAATAAAACATAGGTAAAATTCATAATAATATAAATTCATGCGATTGTGCTATGAAAATTCAACCTGATACGTACACGTGATGTAGATTTACCTTAGCCATCAGTTGCAATGTTTATGGAAAGTCTAACGAATGTTTATAAACACTCTAGTTCACGTCTTTTAAATTAAACGCGAGGTGTGACTAGGCACCAAACCAGGTTTAATCCACTTTTTTTCCCTCTTAAAATGCCCTGTACCAAGTCAGGAATATGGCAGTTGCTATCTTATAGTCCGTTTCTCTTAGGTTGCATTGACTTTAGTTTTTGTTGCACCTCAATGCTTCTGTCTTCTATTGTTTTCCTCTTCTAATTGATGTGTTTCCCTCGGTTTTAATTTGTAACCCGGATTTGTTTTTATCTTTATTGATTTATGACTTTCAAACAGCTTTTTAATACTTTATTGACTTTATTTACCCGCTGTTTATGATGGTCGGAATGCCACGCAGATCCTCCATTGTCAAATTTTCAAAATTGATGCAACATCACAGATCACATGTATAAATAAAAACAATGATTAATAATTTAACTTATGATGTAACGCGTCTTCTGATTGGCTGACGTCGTTTTGTTTATCATATCATAGACACAATTTTGCCATGTGACCGTAACGTCATCAACGTTTTTCATGATTTACGCCGGTTTAAAATGGAATTTAGAAATTATATAAACTAACGGTAATGTTTGTCATTTTATTCGAAATAACATTACGCGCGTTATACAGTGTGCACCACATTTTATGTTATTTCTCCAAAGACAGAAAAATATTACAGTCATTCCTTAGATAAACCCTATTTCATTTTTGTTTCTCTTATATTGATTTAACATTTTTTTCATATAATAAAACGATTGGCGTCATTTAAAAAATATATAAATGCAAAGTTAATATACAAAATTTAATACAAGCTGGCTTCATTAATTTATGATATACTCAATCATACTCAATCAGAAAAGTGATATATCTATATCTACATATGTCCGTATAAATTAGACGGCATAGTGATACTTTATGGTGTACAATAACCTAACACAGATGACGGGAACCCTGAAAATAATCTCAGTTTTGGTTCTCTTAGCATGTATTGCAGGTAAGCGTTTGTTTAAAAAAAAAAGTAAAAATCACAAAAATACTAAAATCCGAGGTAAATTCAAAACGGAAACGTCGATGGATAACAACTGTCGTATTACTTGGTACAAGCATGTTCTTATGTAGAAAATAGTGGATTGAACCTGGTTTGGTAGCTAGCTAAACCTCTCAAGTGTATGACAGTCGCACCAAGTTCCATTATATTGACAACGATGCGTGAACAAATCAAACAAACTTATTACCAATGTTATTTCAACTGATCGGGCGGAGATTACGTTTTAATTTGCATAAGGACAGTCTATTTGAAGATGTGTGTGATAAGGATTATTGCCGTTATAATTATAACCGATTTCTAATCACAATTCAGTGTCATCAAAGGAATTTACAAAGAAATGACTGGACACTTCATTGATGAGTTTATTCTAAAACACATATCTATAGATGGACTGGTTTATTATGAGCGAACCGGCTAAACTCCGCCCAGTAAAGTGAAATGAATTAAGTAATAATAGGGGTGTAGCAGTCAACATTGTGTTATAATTTTAATAAGCACTAAAAAAACAAACAAATTTGTTACAACGAAGCATAAAAAGGCATATATTAAATTTAACAACCTTATGCATTGCTCTTTTATTATTTCACTAACAGATATGATAATGCTATATTCATTTTTGCTTTAACTGTATACACAGTTTTGTAAATATCCAATTGGGCGCACTTCATTTACATATAAAAATTAAAACGTTAAAGAATAAATGTTCACATACATTACGGAAAAACTGTTTTATTAAGGTTGCGGTATATAACGACTGAAATCTGTAATAAACTTGTTTCATGATCATCTTAACGAATAAGATTGCTGTAGATTTCTTATTAAAAATGGGATATCAAATCCTAATTTGTACGGTGATGTTGTTTATAGATCAAATAAATTTAAATACAATCCATCATGATGGAAAAACATTAGTCCTTTGGATAAACTTATTCTCAAAATTTATCAATTTAACACTGTCTTCATCTTTAAGTTTATCTATTTGCAAAGGTTTTTTGCCGTTTGTTGTTATCGTGTGCTGTTACACCTATGTACCAGAATAGGGGATAGTTGAAAGTTCATAAACATGTTGAACCCCGTTATATGTCTACTTCAAGTAGGGAGCTTAACTATATTATTATAGATAATGCCGTTAGTTTTCACGTTTTAACTGTTTCTCATTTTTCATGTTGACGCCTTTCGAAGGCCTACGATGACATGATTCATGAGATCCAAGTCATTGAACTACATGGGATTGTTGTCTTTTTGACAATCATACCACATGTCATAAGTTTTATATAGACACAAAAGACAAACTCATGATTAAAGGTCTACTTCACAAAGTATGATCACATATCATTATGTATATCTACCATGTATTAATAAAAATGGAGTAGCTTTTAAAATCCATTTCATTTCAATAGAAATTATTTAAAAATTAATAAATCAATGTCTATCCGTCACATCATTCTCATGTCTATTCGACCTGTCAATCCTCTTTTAGCGAAATTTTACTCCTAGATTTTGCATCAAATTGTGTCAAGAACATATTTTCCTTTTTTGGCTAAACGAATATTGTACAGATATAAATAATGACATATATTACAATATTTGGAATAGAATGATGATTTATTATTATGTTTAATTCATATTAAATTTTCCACTTGTATGATTAAAATATAATAACATGCAAGGTGTTTCTATATGACTGATCGATGGTCATACCTGACGGCATACCTAATGCATCGACCTTGTAAACATCTATCACGAAACAGGCAAGTCAGAAGCCTGTTGATGGGTTACATATTTGCTATTCGTTCAATCTCGCACATAAATTAGGCTGTTTGTTTTTTCGTTTCAACTATTTTACATTTGTCATTTCGGGGTCATTTATAGCTGGCTATGCTGTATGGACTTTGCTCATTGTTGAATGCCGTATGGTGACCTATAGTTGTTTCTTTTCTGTGTCATTTGGTCACTTATTGAGAGTTGTCTCATTGGCAATCATACCACATCTCTTTTTTTTTTATAATAACATATTACTGTTACTACAGTAGAGAACCAGGATGATCCGAACACTAATATGTTCCACGATGGTTTTCGTAGGTGTTATAGGTAAACATATTTTTTACTTTAGTTTCAGCATTTAGCCCTTCATTCGAGTGTTAATTATGATAGCATTACACCATAGTTTTGCTTCCTTTACATATTTTCCTTTTAATGGTCTACAGATAACCGTTTAACAACTACTAGTATCTGCTGAATAAAACTGTGATTAGAAAAATCTCTTCTCTGTTCGAATAGGACACGAATAATAAAATAAAGAACTGATGTGTTTACCCTAAAAAAAAGTCTCAAGAATGAGGCATAACTTGAAAAATCAACTAACTCGGTTTTATTTTATACAAAAAATAATTACTAAACCTAAAAGTATGTTATACAAAAATGTTCGAGACTAACGTGTAATTTTCGAGTACAATTATGTTGAAAATGAGTTGCTCATGTTAGATTGTGGTGATCGATCGATGTGTAAAGATGGTACCTTACATTACATGGGGATTACTCTGTAAAATCAATTAAACGTTTAATTGCGATGTGTTGTTGGGGAATATTAAGCTTCTAAATGATCAAAATCAATGTTTGTCAAACTGCAACATATTCAATGAAATTTTTTCGAGAAACTGTGTGATTCAAGTTGTTTGAAATGTTTATATCTTTGTCAAAGGATCAAAGTTCATATTTTTGCCATATTTTCGAATGTTGTACACAAGAGAAACACCACAAAACAAAAATATTACACTATGAATTGGGAAGATGCGTACAATGTATTACACTGAGGAAGTGTCAACTGATTAGATAGCTTAAACTAAAAGTGTAAAAACTAATTTTTAATTTTCCCTATATTACACATATAACAGTATAACTATTTGAAGAAAAAAAAAAGAAGTTGATTTACATGGGTTGTGCAATCACATTGTTAATCTCTTATTCAAAACATTCTTTAGTCATGGAAGGTTCCAAGTACGTTTGCGTTAGTTGTCTTCATTGTTTCTCTCATTACAATAAGTGATGTTCGTCGTAATGTCCTTTTTTGTTGTTGACTGAGAGAGTGAAAGAGCAGATTGGTAACCCTCGAAAAATATTGTCACCCTCGACTTTTCCTCACTGGACAATGAATTCTCGGGATAACAATCTGCTCTATCACCGTCTCAGCTTTATGTTATAAATATACTCCTCGTCGGACCAGGGTAGGAGTCATCCACTTATTGCCAAATCTCTAATACAGTTCTTGAAAACCTAAACATATTTGTTACTACAACTACAAAGTATCATCAAAATCAGGGCCCGGTTGTTCAAAAGTGTCGTTAAGCTAACGCAGTCGTTAAAGTGTCGTTAGAGTGTCGTTAAATTTAACAAATTCGTTAACTGTTGTTCAAAAAATTTAACGACAAAAATAATGATAACGAGTCGTTAAATTTAACAACTTCTGGGAGGTCGATTAAATATTTAAGTTATTGTTAAATATGGCCGCCTTTAGACAAGTACCTGTTGCACCTCACAGAAAAGAAAGGCATTTTCGCCTGAAAGATGACCTTTCTGTGAATTTGTCAAATGAGGAGTTACGAAAACGGTATCGCTTTGGTAGAGAGGGAATTAATTTCATTTCTAATCTAGTCAGTGATGATATAACAAGAAAAACAAAGAGAAACCATGCTCTCACTGTACCACAGATGGTCATGGTGACCCTGAGATTTCTAGCTACAGGCAGTTTTTTGCAAGTAGTTGGAGACACAATAGGTAAGATTTCATTTATATATTTATCATATATGATTTACAATTAAGTAAACATTAGTAAAATTGTGTTAATCAATTGCTATAATGATCTTTGACTGATGTTTGAATGATAATTTCAATTTGTTAATTTTCGAAATGTAAACAAACGCCGGTAAAATACACATTTTATTTTTTGTTCTAAACGATCTCCCAAATTGTATGTTTTTGGTCTGTTTACAGGTTTGCACAAGGGAACTGTCTCGCGAATTGTGTCTGATGTGTTGACATCACTTTGTAACAAGCGGGATCAATTTATCAAGTGGCCAAGGAATGTGGAGGAAACAAGAGGAGACTTTTACCGTCTAAGTGGTTTCCCGAATGTGCTAGGGGCAATAGATGGGACACACGTCCGTATCCAGGCTCCATCAGAAGATGAAGCATCATTCGTTAATAGGAAAGGGGTACACTCTGTAAATGTGCAGGCTGTTTGTGATGCCAAAGGTAAAACATTTCTCATCTAATATGACATTGACCTTCGTAAATAATAAACTGGTATCAACTTTTCAGTGTGACTGGGACCCCTATAGTCTGTTTCTCAGAAAAGAACATTTTACTTTCACTTTTACTTTCACTTTCACTCAGTTCATCACGGATCATCTAGGACATGATTAGGGTTTTATATGGTTTACCTACTAAAGATAACTTAAAATATTGGTAAGTCAAATATTAAAAGAAGATATTAGTTTTCTTTAATGAGAAAAAGATTATGTTCAGGGGCCAGCCATTTCCAAAAAGGGGGGTTCCCAACATAAGATAAAGCCTGAAGGGGAGCTCCAACCATATGTCCCCATTCAAATACACTGATAAACTTAAAAAGGGAGGTTTCCCTATCCTGTATCTACCACTGCTGTTTCTGATATATTTCTTGAATTTCCCCCTTTCAATCCAAAAAAAAAAAAGAAACATTAACCTAGAGTACTCTAGATTTTGTACAATTTATAATTTGATGTTGCTCTGATGACTGGATCAGCACATTTATGCCTTATGCAACATGCATTACAACTTTTAATTTGATATCATGGTTCCTAGTTTGAAACAATACAGTGGAGTCAAAATTTGTAAGTCTATACATTTAAAAAAGAAGATGTGGTAAGATTGCTAATGGGACATTTCTCCACAAGAGACCAAATTACACAGAAATTAACAACTATAGGTCACTGTTCGGCCTTCAACAATGAGCGAGACACATACCACATAGTCAGCTGTAAAAGTCTCCGGAATGACAACGTAAAACAATTTGAACCAGAAAAGTAACGGCATAAATTTTGCATTGTACATCAGTTGTCATGGTTATTCATTGTGTTTATATACACTAATAATTTAAAATGTTTGGACACCCCCTTTTAAGATTACCATTACAAGACTTTTAAAATATGGATTCAAATAAATTTTATTTTTAAAGTCCATTGTTGCATGATACTAAATAATCCTCTCTTTAAACTTTTGCTACACCTCTTAATTAGAAAAATATAATAATTAATCAAAGACAATTTGTTACATGTAAATTTTTTTATGCTATTACATCATTTCTTTCTTATTTGCATTATATATTATCTATATTTTGCAGGTAAATTCACAAACATAAATGCAAACTGGCCAGGTAGCAGTCATGACTCCCACATATTCAGGACTTCACAGGTATGTATTTTATTGCAATGTTGGTCATCTTTTATAAGTTTTATTCCCTTTTAAGCACTATATGTTAGCAGTCAGTCCAGACTTCTTATTTTCTCAATAAAAGAATTAAAATCTCTTATCTTGGATTGGTCACCACTGCAGGAAGTCAAAATCTTCTTCTTGGACATAAAACCCAGTGGTGGATCAAGAACTTTTCCTAAAGGGGGGGCCTCTGACTGACCTAAAGGGGGGGTTCCGCTCCAGTCATGCTTCAGTGATTTCCTATATATTCAACCAAATTTTTCCAACCTAAGGGGGGCCAGTCCCCCCATGGATCCGCCTATGAAACCACTATTTTTATTTGCTCTTATCAATATTATTTTTTACTTTTTGTCATTAGATACACATAAAGGTGTGAAAATGTCAATGTAAGGACTTTTGAATTTCAGTTCAAAATAATTAATTTATCATTGGAAATTTATATAATTAATTAAGAAAGAAGCAACCTGTTGAAAGAAATCTTGAGATACAATAACTGAGAAAAGAATATAGAAATATCTTTAGTGAATAATTTATGTTAAAAAATCAATTATTCTATACATATAAAGCAGCAATCAATTAGTTTTTAGGGTTGCTTATGATGAAAAAAAATATTGATATACAATAAATGAAAAGGGAATATATAAAAAATAGTCTTGCTGAATATTATTTTAGGTAAATAGTGTAACTCCTCCCTGCGAAGCTGAATATATCAATTTAAATATAAAAATGGAAGTTTTAACCAAATATTTGCTGTAAAAAGAAATTAAAACTTTTATGTATAGGTGTGTACCTACATGGAACAGAATGGTGGATGGGCAAATGGTGTACTGCTGGGGGATAGTGGTTATCCTTGTCGACCATTCCTGATGACCCCATATCAGAATCCTGTACTTGATCATCAAAAGAAGTACAACAGATGCCACTGTTCAACCAGAAGTGTGATAGAGAGAACATTTGGGAGGCTGAAGAGAAGGTTCCACATATTACACTCAGAGGTAAAGCATAAAAAATTCTTTAAGCAAATGATCACTCACACCACATCTTCCTATACATGTATCTATAGAACATAAAAAATGCAGTTGATTAAAAAAAAAAAATCATTTTTTGTTGGGGTTCTTATCTTGTTATTTATTTAAATATTTTGGCCCCATTAGAAATTGATCAACACTGAGGTCTCCAAAATTAAACTTTGTTCGGTTTTTATCAGAAACTTATTTTTTTGTGGATCTATATGCTGAATCTATCTGTGTGATAATATTTTTATATAGGGCCCTGTATAATAAGATAATAAAAATTATAATAAAATTGACATGCTATAGTTAAAAAAGGCAATAATTCTACATAACTTTCACTTTTCGGTTTCAGATAAGAATGATACCAAGCAAAGCATGCAAGATCATCATGGCTTGTGCTATTCTTCACAATATTTGCATCTTACTTAATGAACCAGACATTGAAGATGATGGATTAGTGATAGACAATGATGGAGATCTTGGGGACCGTTTCTTTGGTAATCAGGATGGAAGAGGTGTCAGAGACCACATTTCCTCCACATTTTTTAATCGTTGAAATCATGAATAAAACATTGATAAACTTTTTTCTGAATATATATTTTATCAATAACAATAAAACATATAAAAAATATAACATTAATATGGATCTATAAATAAATGCTGATTAAACTTAATGAAGTAGAGCCTCTAACATTGTCTCTGTACAACTATTTTCCAAATTTTTCTTCATCATATCATATAACTCCATTTGCTTCTTGAATAGTTCCATTTGAGTCTGATTTCTTTTTAGGTCGCTCTCTAACACCAGACACTGCAACTCATACACGTCTTCTGCAGTTTTCTTGGGTTTCTTTGTCCGTTTATTTTCACTGAAATATATATAATAAAAATGCATATTTGTTAATTTTTTTAAATAAATATAGTTATTATAAACCAGTATAACTATTTAGAAAAAAATTGTTTTCCAAAGGCCAAGATTTCTGCAACTCATACATAAATGTTTATTCCTTTAACTAATACTCTTTAACAAAAATTGATCATATTATATCACTGTTTCGGATAAATATTTAAACAAAAGGGGATGCAGACTTTTATTAAATTAATTCAGCAAATGAGTATTTGGGATATTTCTCTAAATCTTACATTTAACAGGTAGTTAAATTAGATAATTTGATTTAGAATTATAATTCCCATTTACAGGACATATTTCATCCTTAAGAACAAGTTTAATGAAACAATTAAGAGGGAGATAACTCTTGATTTTATACAGGGCTGCTGTATGAACTTTTTGGACATATTCAATGGATAGGTATAAAAGGTATACAATTATTCATTTTATTAAATTTAGCCACTCAGTTTTCCTTTTCAAACTATTTTTGAAGTTCAATAACTGGTTAATTCATAACAAATATGCATATTAATCTCATACAAAACATTTACATGAGTGATTTATTGGCACTATAAGAATATTTATCAGTATTCAAATCATTTATACATAAGAAGATGTGGTATGATTTCCAATCAGACAAATATGGGGCACAGTCCAAAGGAAGCCCAATTAAGTCAAGATGTATCATCACAATCCCTTCAGCAATAAGCAATTACATTCCAGGATGTATTCAGATCCAAAAGACTCGTACATCAGTGATGACTCCATCTAAAAAAGTTTCAAAGCCAGCTATATACAACACTCAAGAGCATTCAGTACATATCCAACTTATTTAGTGTGTAGAAATTAAAAGGCTGTTGTATTCTTTCATATAAAACATATACCTAGCTTTAGGTGGTTGCTGAGTGCTGCTATTAGGGCATGAAGGAGGTATTTGGGCAGACACAGGTAGGTTTGCATGTTCAGTATAACGTGTTTCTTTATTTCTCTGATGAACCTCTTCCAGTCTCCTAATCCATATACTCTCCACAGAAGATGGTGGTTCTGAAAGTTTTGATTAAAGAAACATTAAAATTGCCTCAGTTGAATGTGTATACATTGCATATAGGGTAGATAAAAGAAGATGTGGTATTAGTGTCAATGAGAAAACTCTCCATCCAAGTAACAATTTATAAAAGTAAACCATCATAGGTCAAGGTAAGGCCTTCAACACAGAACCTTAGCTCACACCGAACAGCAAGCTACTATTATATAGGGCCCCAAATATTACTGGTGTAAATCCATTCAATTGGGAAAGCCATTTGTTATCTGTTTAGTATATAAACATACGGGGGGTATTAGGATTGCTTAAGAGACCTTCAGACAACAATCCACCAAATTGTAAATGAAGTTGATGTATAAATGAATATATGTATTTAAATGTGTCAGTCAAGATACATATATTCAAGACTTAAAATCCCAATCAATTGAACAACATAGATTGGAGAAAGGTATTGTAAAAAAGAAAAAAAGTAAAAAAGTAATATAGCTGTTACTTCTTTCCATAAGTCATTATATTCTGTGTAAATTTCAACTTGAGAAAATATATAAAGACCAATTGAATGAAAGAAAGTCAATAGATAGATACACAATTAACTTAAAGCGTGCTATTACAGAGATCCTGTATTAGACCCTCAATGAGTAAATTTATAAATATATATAATTATATAGATTATTTTCACAGCAATATAATTTTATATCAACCTCAATTCTTTAATGAAATATTGATTCCGAAACATTGCATCTTCATTTTTTTGAAATGCGGAATTGTAAAAATAATTTACGATTAACATAATACAAAAATCTATGTAATGATTACCATCAGATGTCTGGCATCCTGAGACAGCAATCTGTGCTGGAATTGGTGAGCTGACAGGTTCAGCAAAATATATTGGATCAGATGATGAGCTTTCTGAAATAAAATGAAGATACATTATATTTCAATTTTTTAACAATAATTTTATTTTTGGATATTTGATTGATCATAAGAACTCTTATGGGCCCACAAGGGGCATACAGAGCATACATGAATAAGAACAAAGAATATTGATTTGCATAGATTCATAGATACAAACATTTTTTACATACAGTTGAAACTTCTTTTAAAATTGCTTGATCCCCCCTGTATTGAGTATACTTACACTCTAAAATTTATACCAAATTATTTGTAACAATAATCTCTCTCTTTACTTATGGTTACAATTATAATATTACTGCAAGTAATGTGTATGCTTTATTATCTTCTTTAGATACATACCTTGTATACTTAATTGTGTTGGTGTACTCTCACTTGTTTCTGTCTGCTGAGGAAACCCTGAAAAAATGATAAAGTGAAAATTACAAAAAAATCAGGCACAAAGAAAGATAACTCAATTTTTAATGCAGGGCTATTTCGAAATGGACTATAAACATGTTACAATGACTTTTGGTGAAGTACTAATTCCAAGTTTTTTCTTGGTTACAAGTATTAACAAGTAAATTTTATTGAAATTTAATTAATCTTTAAAAGTAATGGGATTTTTTTTTATGAAAATTTTACCACAGCTCAATTTTTTTCATTGTGGTAAAAGATGATGTAAGGGGCAATACAGAATTGACCGCCAAAGGTGATGGCCAACAAACTTTACCTCTTGCAAAACAATAGTTAAACCTTATTTTTAACGATGAAAAGATATTTGTATGTGATAATTATTCTCATCAATACCACAAGAAGGTATTTGTATATATCAGGTAAGAGGAAGGTTGTAATTATAACACAACATAAAATTCTATTTATAGCACATCGGCGACGTCTGTAGGGAATTTCGTTGAACGGGATATCCTAATGTCATAGCAGACGACGCACTCAGAGATATTAATTTTCTGCATTATTTTCTAAGATAGAAATAAAATAACCGTCTGATTTATTGTTTGAAATAAATGGAAGCACATTATTGACATCAGTAAACCAAAAATACTTGCCCACTGAAGTTTCCATCCCATCATCAATTCCTTTGAAGGAGGAGGTGTCTTTTAAGGCATTTATAATATTCTCCTCAGCAACACTTATTGGCTTTGGAGCAGGTCCTCCTCCTGTCCTGTTTCTCTCCTTTTTTTCATACGTGAATTTGTCTTTGGCATCTCTTGTTAAGTTTCTAAATTTGGTTTTTACAGTTAGAACTTGTCTGTAGCTCACACCTAGAGCATTCACTTCAGCAGTTATCTTTTCCCACATTTTGTTTTTAGCATCTGCTGTAACATCCTTCCCGAATTTCCCTCTCAGTAGACCCAATTCTTCAACAACTCTTCTACTTATAAGGTTTACTTCTATGCTTGAAAAATTCTTGCCTCTAATTCTTGGAATTTTCTTGGGGGTTGCTCTTCAGCCATTTTCAAACAGGAAGTGGAGGAATTGTTGGATTTTAAGGGAGTTGTGGGAAAATGTTAAATTAATTAGTTGTTAAATTTTTTAACAAGTTGTTAGTTAACGCAGTCGTTAAATATTTTTGAACAACATAATTTAACACAGAAATTAACTAACAACAATGTTAAAATTTAACGAGTTGTTAGGCTTAACTAGTCGTTAGCTTAACGACACTTTTGAACAACTGGGCCCAGTATGTTAACTTTTACATTCTATTTTGTAAAGTGTTACTAAATGTCATTCTGAATGGCAAGCCCTGTGTAAAAGGAATATATAATTACCCACTCACAACACTGACTATACGTTTGTTTAATTTCATTTAATACATCAATTTAAAATGATTTCAAATTTATTCTTTGTAAAAAGTCCAATTAACTTCAAATGAGGCAATTACCATGAATTGGATACTGTACATTCAGAATTTATTGTGAACTTTTTATTGTGATTGCAAAGAATGTGACAGAGTTGTAAATGCAATCATTTAATTCGCATTTTGAAACATGTGATATGAATTAAACAAAATTGTTCTCAAAATCGTAAAAATTCAAATTGCATTTAAGTTTAAAATGACAAAATCACAATAATAAATGCACGCAATAACTTCTGAATTTTATTTTATTTTATTTATATGTTGTTTTAATATTAAAATTGTCTGTATTTGGATCACGCCTCAATAGTGCTCTTTCTAATAAAATATTAAATTGAATTGGATTTACAGTAATTCATTGTATAAAAAATTAACTCCTGAGTTAACGATACCCTATACAAACTAGTGTTTTTCCGCCGTTTTTTTCCCTCCTTTATTGTTTTTTTTTAAGTTGGGCATGTGAACATGTAGGGCTTAATATTGTTGGAAAACAGTATGCTAGGTTGAATACATATCTTTTAAGATCTTAAACTGAAACTAACATTATTCGAAACTAAATTAAATGCTTTAATTTACAGCTATTTCACTACTGTATGTAGTTTATAGGTTTGGTTGGCTTGCTTGCTTTGTTTGTTTAAATGTTTGTTCAAACATTCAATTACATCATACAAGCTGAAACCCAGCCTATCTGTTGATTAGAATTGTAAAACTTAATTAAAATGCAGGGTAAACAGTTATAAAAACAAAACAATCAAGTCAATCAAACCTTTAAACTACATGCAGTAGGAAAATAGCTGTAACATTCTATTCTACCATGTGTTAGAATACGCCCTGTAAAGATTTTGTGAGAATACTTTACATCTAAAACAAATGGTATAAATGTTAGGTAGGTAACTTTCACCAAGTGACACATGAATTGACAACTATAAATGGAACGCCACAGCTATCTTATGTCGAACTCTGATATTACATGATGTTGTTTTTTCATTACTTGAAGTTACATACACATCATGTAATGGTAAAACCACTTTGCTAATGACACAATCACATTAAATAAAGGTGAAACCACTTCGAGTAATGACAAAACCATATTAAGTAATGAAAAAACTATATCGGCGTTTTACGTTTCCGCAAATTGGCATTACTTTTCCGGAAAAAAAAGATGACGTTTCCGGAAAAAAAGGTTTACGTTTCCGCAAATACATATCTTACCTTTTCCGGAAAAAAATTAACTATTTCGGAAAAAATAAATTATTACTTTTTCGCAAATAATTAAGGAATACCTGTTGATCGAAAGCAAAGCCAAAATAAAAAATAAATATTTATTAAGTTAAAGGTCATCATAGCATGCAAATAAAATTCATCATAAAAATGTACGCAAACGTATGTTCAGCACTAATCAGATGTATCTTGAATGATAATAGTTCATAAGTCAGTTCTGGCAGAATACTTGTACCCAACACGTCTTACAAAGTCCACAGTAGTATATTGTCCGTTTACAAGTTTTGAATTTTGCTCTAGAAGGAAGTCCATCTTTTCCTTTTCGTATTTGCGAACAGGTGCTTTGACAGTAAGAGTTCTCATCTTTATGTAAGATGTTGTTTGCAGTTTTAGTAAAACATCGACAAAAACAAAAATGTTAGGATGGTTAGCATAAAACTGCTCGTTCAGGTGGGCATGAAAAGACTCGGCACCATTTGTCGTTCTCTTTTCCTCGGGATCAGGAGGTGATGCCCAAATGGTTGGTGGAAATCTGGAATTGCCATCTATGTAAAATTCCAAGATATAATCGGCAAACTTCATACATTTGTCGTCAGATGGATGCAGATAATAAATATGAATTTTCATTCCAAGGAACAAATTTATAAAATTTTAACTTACAAATATTGATATTTTAAAAGCGTGAATTATATTTGTTTGCTTTTGTAAACGTTTTCAAATAAGCATTTTAAGGGGAGGTAACTCTAAAATATTTTCTTTTTTTCAATGAATCTTTTTCATCACCCCTAGTTTTTGGTGGGGTTCGTGTTGTTTATTCTTTAGTTTTCTATGTTGTGTCGTGTGTACTATTGTTTTTCTGTTTGTCTTTTTTTATTTTTAGCCATGGCGTTGTCAGTTTGTTTTAGATTTATGAGTTTGACTGTCCCTTTGGTATCTTTCGTCCCTCTTTCATATTATGCTATTTTGCTAACCCGAATAATTCAGTCGCTATATTCGGCTTATCTACGTTTACGAAATTAATGTTCACAATAAATATATACAACGTTTTGGCAAAGTATGAACAAATTCTATCATTTTTAATTGTATACACCCCTACAACATTAAATCAAATATTTACATCATTTTATTCAGAGAAAAGTTAATATTTGTAAAACTGTACATACCTGTAAACTTTATCCCCATTCTTCAAAATATTTGACGATCTATAGGAAAATCCGTCGTAGATTATGCATTTCTTTCCTCTGTTCGTTTCTGTATGTACCAGATCCATCTTGATGTGTGATCAAATGTTGAGTGTGATTACCTTTTTATGTCTACGGATAAGGTGAACACTTTTAAAACAAATAATTTTCATTGGGTTTCTCAATGAAGTTTAACTAATCCCTACCAGAGTCAACTAGTTATATCTAGTATATTGTAGATATAAGATAGATCAGAACCTTGTCTTTATTAAAAAAAAATAATAATAATTCATCTTATATATGATATTCAAATATTCAAATATTTATAATTTACAATTTACCAGGTAATTTAATTTGCGGAAAAGTAATAAATACAAATTGCGGAAACGTATACTTTAAATTTGCGGAAACGTAGTATTGGGACTTTAAAAAATTAGCAGAAATGCAATACGCCCAACTATATCAATTCAATACGAAGCCATATCGTGTAATATCGTAACATCATAAAGTAATGACTATTCCATATTGAGTCATATCAAAACATCATTACGCAATGTCAACACCATATTATGTTAAAACAAAATATCATCAAGTAATGATAAAACAACGTCGTAATATCAGAGTTCCACATACGACAGCTGTGGCGTTCCATTACTATAGGTAAATGTACGGCTTTCAATAATGAGCGAATCCCATACAGCATATCAAGCTATAAACTAACCCGATGGTAAATTTAAACCAATTCAAAATTAAACAATACACATAAAAAATGCAATATGATTTACGGAAACAAATGATTATCATTGAATAACAGACTCCCTACATATGCAGAATTTAGCACGGTAAACGTATGGGCGACTAAAGCCCCATCCTCTCCCCATTTCCCCCTTGACCTGAGACAAATGAATCAAAACATCACAACTAGAACCGAAATTATAAAAATCTTCAAAAGAACTACACTCATCAGATTTATATAATCTCGAGAAACGAAACAAAACGGTGAAAAAACTCTAAATCTACATGTCTCAAAGTACTGATCTGGGACTTCCAGTTACTTAAAAGCTACTTCAAAAGAGATTTAGCGCTATAAAACAAGGTTTAATCCATTCTACATTTGTAAATGCCTGTACCAAGTCAGGAATATGACAGGTGTTGTTCATTCGTTTTATGTGTTTTATCATTTGATTTTGCCATTCAGTATCTTTGTGATTTAACTTTCTTTTTTTTTAAATCTCTACTTCTTCTCCGAAAACATACAAAAATGTCGTTGGCACGTAGATGAGAAGTAACTTCATAAAGACTATCCAGAAGATTGGCAATATTAATTTATTATTCGTGTTTGTTTTATGTAAATATAATCCAACCCCTGGATCCGCCACTCCGGGTGCTGTACGCTGAAATTTAAACAACAATGAAACATGTATTCCAAAACATATTAAACACATTTTTTTTATAATATTACATTGAATTTGTGGTCATCAATCCTCTTCAACTTCATACTTTATTTGGCCTTTTAACATTTTATTATTCGAGCGTCACTGATGAGTCTTTTGTAGATGAAATGCTCGTCTGGCGTAAATATGAAATTTCAATCCTGGTATCTATGATGAGAGTTTATTTAATGATTATATACTACCATATATACTGCAATTTATTCAATTTTATTTTATAGAAATTCATTCCTTTTGTAAAAAAAAAAACACCATCACTGATGTCGTCTTTATTCATTGTGCTCATGGTGTGTTGTACTGTGATTTCAGCAACTGTAGGTAAATAACATAGCATAAGGAAAACAGTTGACAAGATCTGGCACGACGGACTTTTTCTGAAATTGAAAGAAATCGGTGTAACCGGTAAACTATGGAACATACTTTTTATGTCTTACAAATCTGCTAGTGCACATGTGCAATATAATGGACTTACTAGTGACAATTTCTCCATTTTGTAGGGTGTAGGGCAAGGGAGAGTACTCTCATCTTGGCTATTCTCTTTGTACATAAATGACTTAATATTACAGCTGATTTCGACAAATTGTGGAATACGAATTGGTTATTTAAACTTTCCTGCCATTCTTCTGGCGGACGACACAACCCTTCTTAGTGCTTCGCCAAAAGGTCTACAAGGTCTTCTCGACTGTGTACAAACTTATGCTTGTAAATGGAGACTTAAATATAACGGAACAAAAAGTTATGTCTTGGCTTTTAATAATAATACAGATGTTGACATTAAGCTTGGAAATACAAAAATAGCGTGTAAAACTGATACAATTTATGCTGGTACATTGATAACTAACAATAACAAAACGTTTGAAAGGACACAAAATGCGGCTAAGAAGTTAAAGAAAAATCTACACCCATTGTATAGTGCTGGAGTAAACCCAAAAGGCCTTACGCCGATTACAAACACTTTAATATGGAAACGTTTTGTTCTGCCTACAGCATTGTACTCTTGCGAAGTATGGAGACAACTCTCAAATTCTGAAATAGAACTTTTAGAAAGAACACAACGATATGCTGCGCGATATATACAGTGTATGGACAAATATTCACCAACGGACTCAACTACAAGCAACCTTGGTTTATAGTCATTGGAAGCTGAAACTGACAAATTCAAACTTTTATTCTTTGGGCGATTATGTAGGAGTAAATCGGGCACAACTCATAAAAAATTGTTCAACATGTGCATCAGTCAATTTATTCTGGATGAAAATGCCGAACACTCTATAACCTATAATCTTATAACAACTCTGGTTAAATACGATCTATTTTCTTTCCTTGAAACCTATGTAAATGAGGATTACATACCAGAAAAAGTGCTGTGGTCGAAAATTGTCCGTCAGTCTATTGAAATTTATGAAGAGAACAGATGGAAAAGTAATTTAGAAAATAGAAATGAACTCAAAAGGTATTCCAAAATTCATCCTACCCTCTGTGAACATAGATTAATTCGGTTGACAGTTTTATATCCCGACGCAAAACTCGAACTGCTAGTACTTGTGGCTTTAGGATCGGCAGCCATTAAGAAAGCTACATGTACTCTATGTAACAAACAGTCTTTTGATATCGTTAAACATTTAATTATGGAGTGTCATGTTCTATTAACAGAGAGAAATGTTATGTTTTATAAAATTGTGGATGAACTTCCCATTCAAAAATCTGTGGACATTTTCAATTTAGGCGACGATGACCTTCTTGAAGAAATACTATTAGGAGCTGTTAATGATATAATATACGATCTCGATCCTATAGATTGGTCTAGAATGATGTATTACATAGCAAAAAATGTGTACCCCATGTTTAAGAAATTCAGACATGTATTATTTGAAAACAGGTTTAATTTTGATTTTTGAATAGACTTTGATTGAAAAACATTGTGTTTTTGTTGTGTATACTATATGTGTATTGTGTGGATATCTAAATATGTTTTTGTTTTTCATTTGGTATTTATCTCAAAATGTATGATATTTTGTTTATTGTGTAAATAATTATTAATTTCTTTTTGTATGCAAAATCTTCATATACATGGAGGAAATAAAGATTCATTCATTCATTCATTCATTCATTCATTCATGGCTAAACAATCTCCATGTAAATGAGATGTGCCAATTTGCTAATACAACTGCATACCAAATGCCATTGACTTATTATAAGTCGTTCCCAAACCTAAATACAAACATTAACTTGTAAACTATGTAAAAGTTTCAATGAACCATGAAGAGGGGCCTGGGGCTATAAAATCTCCATGGAAACGATACTTGCAAACGCTAATAAATTTGCATACCAAATATCATTGACTTACCATTAGAAGTTCATCTTAAACTGATATAATCACAAACTAATACATGTAAACTAAAATAAGTTTCAAAGTCATAAGGCTGTGACTGAGGGGGCGAGACCAAATATTTTCCATGGAAATGAGATGTGCCAATGCTTATACAACTGAATACTAATTAACATTGGCCTACTACTAATGGTTCCCCTTCAACTGACATAATCACAAACTAATACATGATAACTTAGAAAAATTTTCAAAGTCAATAGACCATGACTAAGGGGGCGGATCCAAATTATCTCCATAGAAATGAGATATGCCAATACTTATACAACTGCATACCAAATATCCTTGACCTACCACTTATGGTTCCCCATAAACTGACCTTATCACAAACTAATACATGTAAATTAAAAAAAATTCAAAGTCAATAGACCATGACTGAGGGGGCAGGGCCAAATAATCTCCATGGAAATGAGATGTGCCAGTGCTTATACAACTGCATACCAAATATGATTGACCTACCACTTGTGGTTCACCATAAACTAGACCTAATCACAAACTAATACATTGTTGACGCCATCGCCGCCATCGCCGTCGCCTCCGCCGGAAAAAGCATACCTATGTCTCGCTTTTTGACTCCGTCAAGGCGACCCAATAACAATTATGCAATTTTTAATTCATAGAGGCAAAATTTAGAACGGAAATTGGGAATGTGTCAAAGAGACAACAACACGACCACAGAGCATACAACAGCAATGGGCCTTCAATGCAACGAGAAACCCCCGCACCTGGAGGAGTCCTTCAGCCGGCCCCTAAACAAATATGTATACCAGTTCAGCGATATTTGATGTCATACTAAACTCCGAATTATACACAATAAAACTAAAATTAAAAATCACACAAGATCAACAATGCCAGAGGCTTCTGACTTGGGACAGTCGCATCAATTCCATTATATTGTAAACTCTGTATTTATATTGAACCACATATATGTATGCTAGTGCGTAACCTTGAACCATACTGCAACTATCAACAATTTAAGTCTATGATTAATTAATCATTATTACAAATAGATATCCAATACAGAAAACAGGAGATATAGATTGATGGTTTATGAGACAAGACCGTTCATTATTCAAACAAGATCGAAATGTATATCTCATAATATTTTTTTTATCTTTTTAAAATGTACTGGAAATGCAATAATCATTATGTTAATACATTTTGTGTGTGTTTGTTCAACCATGTTACATGTACAGTCTTTATATTAGGTTGAGGATCATTTTAATACTATAACGACAGATAGCGGAGAGTACCCATGCAAGGCCTTTAATGCAGCTGGAGTTCTTACAACTTCCGGTAAACTTTGTGTTAGAACAGGTAATTGTTTTTGAAGTTGTTGCCAAAAAATGCTTTTAAACATCGTTAACCTTTAACTGAGTCAGAACATCTGAAATATACATACGCAAAATTTAAATGTTTATAATAAAGGTAAACTATATTCATATAATTATATGGTATAAAGCTCTAGAAACAAACAGACAGAATAGTTTCGGAGTAATGATTACAACGAATTCGTAAAAATAATCGATCGCAGTTTACTTTCGGAATGCTCAATACTTTTATCTGAGATCACGCCTAGTTTTTGGTGGGGTTCATGTTACTTTTTCTTTAGTTTTCTATGTTGTGTCATGCGTTCTATTGTTTGTATGTTTGCCTTCTTTCATATTTAGCCAGGCATTGTCAGTTTATTTTCGATTTATGAGTTTGAATGTCCCTCTGGTATCTTTCGTCCCTCTTTTAGCGTAACTTGATTTCAATAAGATAATTTCAAGAAATGTTTTGCATTCGTCAAAACCCGATGTGAAGGAATACATTCAATTTTAACTGTTTTAAATAAAAAAAATTATATACAAACCCTTTAAAATGTTGATATATGTATTATGAATAATATTTTATTTGAAATATTATCAATATAATGATGAATTTTAATAATTCTTCAGATTGCTGATGATATGAATAGGGAGCAAGTAAAGTTCCGCTTCCTTGACTAAGATTGTAACGACGGCCAGATGATAAACCATATAGCATAATAATTAGTATCTTTGATGGGTTGTCTTATAACATTTATAGCCATGTTCTGGTATAAATCAAATGAAAACTATTTCTTGCCAAATAAAAAAGAACAGACGAAGAAAGAAAGAAACAAATACAAACAAACAAACACACCAAAAAACCCACAAAAACAAACAAAAACAAACAAAAACAGTATCTTGTTTCGAAATCTTAAAAACTTTCAATGAATATATGAGAAACACCTGAAACACGCTTTTAAATGCTTTCTATTTTATCATTTAAAATTAATGATTTGTAACTATGCTACGAAGTTGGAAGCTTCATGATTAAAAGAGACATACACATAAAAGTTAAATTCATGAAATGTCCACTTTGGCCTTTGGAGTTGGATCCTTAGTTTCTTATGGAAATGTCCACTTTGTCCGATGGAGTTGGATCCTTAGTTTTTTATGGAAATGTCCACTTTGTCCGATGGAGTTGGATCCTTAGTTTCTTATGGAAATGTCAACTTTGTCCGATGGAGTTGGATCCTTAGTTTCTTATGGAAATGTCAACTTTGTCCGATGGAGTTGGATCCTTAGTTTCTTATGGCAACGCTGTGGTGGGCGGTTTGATAAGTTTATGTTATAGTTTGTTAAGACAGACAATATCAACCGTCCGCAATCAACTGTATCGAACTAGACTCAGTGCTAATAAATTTAATAAACACTTTATACATTTTGTGTGTTCGGCAGGTTTATATATAGATTCTACAACTATATCGAGTGTGAAACGACATTCATCATTTCGATCCAGTTAATTGTTATCAATCAAATCGCAAAACATGAGGCTCGCTGAGTGTTTTGAATGTTAAACATTTAACTGTCAAGAATGGATATTGCACAAGATTTGGTAATGGAATCTGTTTCTGTAATACTTTTTAGACAATATGCAGTCAATCTTCTCTTCCTTCTTTTCATTGATCTGCAAAAATATTTGTTCTTCTCATTTGACGTTGACAGGCATGGTCACTTTTGATCATGACGCCTTATGAGAAATTTAGAGAAAAACAAGAAATTTGACGTCATACTTGATTTTGACCGATGTGGACTAATCGGCTAAACTACGAACAAAATGTATTTTCATCCACCAGGACCGCTTTAACCTTAACATTTGATATCCAGTGTTGAGTAAAAAAATGAAATAAAAAAAACAGCAAAATAGTTGTATGGAAAAACAGGAAAACTTTTAAATGCATTTTCAAATATCTAAAACAACATCACCCCAAATTTGATGAATGCAACTTTTTAAAGAATACATAAACATTTTAAATTAAGAGAAATAATACAAAAAGATGATTAAATCAATTTGTGATTTTGAAAAGAGTAACAAATTGCTTAGTTTACATCGAAGAAGACTAAAAATAAGTGGCATAAAGGTAATGGTAGTATTATTTGCATATAACGAATCATAAATAAACTTGTCAAGCAATCATGCACCTTTCAAATTGATCAAACATAATTTAAACATTACAAAAATATAATAACAAAACCACACGTTTGCTGAAATAATAGAATAACAATTGCACTAATGAATATACAGCTTGTGAAATTCCTTGTAATTGAAAGTTAAATACCAAATTACCGAACCCCACAGAAATTTCAAAACGGAATCAAACAGCAAAATCAAAAGCTCAAACAAACCAAACGAATAGATAAAACCTGTCATACCTCTGAATTTGCAAAAACAGACATACTAGGTAAAAATATTGAAAATAAGGGTACATCATCAATATTATGTTATAATCTTAATCACTAACATACAAATATATAAACAGAGAAACGCAGAAAGGCATATAACCAAAGCACACCCGAAAAAAAAACAGAAGAAAGAAAACAAAAATGTTCTATAGCGCAATAACATACAAATGTATTAAGTTCCGAGACAGTAATAGTAATAATTTACACAGAAAATAAATGAAAACGAAATTATAATTTTGACTCGAACTAAAACCTTCAACTATAAGAGGAAAAGTAACGGAAAAACAGAAAAACTGAACTGTAACTTACCAAATGCTAAAAGAGAATACACAATGAGATTATAAAACAAAAGGTGGTGTTTTGGATATGACACATCTTTTTTTATTCAAAAAACTTGCTCATTACTAAAATCCTATTATAACAACGATTATATAAACCAGTCCAATTTATCATTAAATACTCACGTAGATCGCGATAATTTATCTTTTTAACAACACATCAAAAGATTTGAAAATCAGATTAAGATAATTAGTGTAACTGTCATTTTCTTCGCTTATATAAACGTGTAAATTTCCATTCAATTTTAATTCGAGGCGAAATAAGCTGTTGTTCATTACAGAATAAATCTTGATTTACACGGAATTAGGAAGTAAACCTTAGCGTCATAGGTAAGAACGTTTATGGTAGTTTAGTATGATTTTGTATGAATTCAATTACTGACAGTAATTTCTTTAGATCTGTTGTAATATATCAGTTGAAAAAGTTATAGGTTTTCATGGTTACTCATTTTCAAGGTATTGATACGTAAATTATTAGTTTAATGATAAAAATTGTCATGTTCTCTGTTTACTAGTATACCAACAGGATTTTGTAATAGACGAAATTTACATACGACATTATAAGTATTTCTATATCGTATTTTTTTAACTTTTGATTGTCCGTTTGTCTGTTTCTTCCCTATTTGTTAGCCCTGGCGTTGTCAGTTTATTTTGTACTTATGACTTTTAAAATTTCTGGAATGTTTCGCATCTGCTCTACAAAAGATAGGAGACATCTGAAGAAAAATCTATAACGCTATCATTTCACATTGTATTTGTAGAAATAGGCTCCAATTGATAAATTCTAACAGTGTTCAGCTTTCACAATCTTTTGACAAAATATATATGTTGTCGAGTTTTATAAAATGTTATGACTGTATTCTGTATGTAACTCTCAGATTATAAATTCAGGTTTATCGTAAATGCTTCTAAACTATTTTCTAGATTCTTTTACTGATACAAATGTTTTGATTGACATTTGAACTTTACCTTGAATTAATTTCATGTAATTATCAATTATGATTCTTCATTCTGATAATGAACAAGGTTATCCTTGTTTTAAGTTTGTTAATGGAATCCTTACACATCTTAGGTGTTCTGATTAACTGTTAAGTTTTGAACTCATGGTTAATTGTTAACAATCAATCTTTAAACTAGAAACAATAATCGTAAATATTTTAAGATTTGTCACTAGTGTTTTTATCTTTTTGTTATTTTTGTTTAGTATGTTATCTATGGAAATTTAAACGATATTGATGTTTTCTGCAGTTCCTATATTTACATTTACACATTTAAACAACGATGCTTTAATTTTTGGTGTTTTAACTCCACTTTTAAGCACCGCATTATTCACTTTTTCGTGGCGGTCAGTTTTATTGGTTGAGGAAGCCGACCTTCAATAGGAAAATTGACAATCCTAGTCAATTAAGATTGGATTCGAGTGCACCCGCACGAGCGGGGTTCGAACTCATAACTTCAGTGTTGACTGGCTAGTGATTACAGTAGTAACCACTCGGCCATTGAGACCCCTAAAACAACGACGAAAAACTCAGCTCAAAACAGACAAGAGGTTTGTATGATCATGATGATAGAAATATCAACAATACAAAGACAAATGAATTCGGAGGAATTATGAAGTACAAAGATAACTTTAAACAGAATAAATCAAAGTGCAGATCGAAAAAAGATATGATTTGTGTGAAATGACGAAATAATTTAAAACAAAAATCAAAGAAAAAATCAAACTAGAAAATATACCTAAAAAAATCACAGAATAACAATCTGTATTGTTTTTATATTTATTTTTTATGCTTCTGTTGTGGTTTCGGATAGTTGGTAATATTATATCTTGACGTTTGTTGCCTTACCACACCATCATTGTTATGATAATTGTTTTGGACAAATATTGTGAAAATAATTGTATAAAGTTCGAGATTGCCTGTTAGTTACGTCAGCACATCACCGTTTTGATCTTATGCGGTGTTTGTCGCTGATGATCTATGTTTGTTGTTGTGTCGACTATAATATTATTTGTTTGTGTCTTTCTCTGTTATGAATGTTCTTGCGTGTGTTTGTGCTGTATTTCTGTCACGAAGTGTTAAGCGATATTTTGTTAACATTATCTTAAAGCGTGAGGTTTGTTATCATTTTTCTCGTTTCTATGCGTTAAGATATGTTTTTGTTGCACCCCGATGTTCCTGTTGTTCCTTTGTTTTCGTTTTATGGTTGATGTGTTTGGCTCGGTTTTGGTTTGTTGCCCGGATTTATTTTGTCGGACGATTTGTGAATTTTCAAGACCAGTATAAATTGCCTTTGTTTTCAAACATAAAGAAAAGGGGAATACATCCTTAAACTTATTTCATCGTGTATTTATTGGATAAAGTATGATTAATGACGAAGACAAATTCACCAGACAAAACGACTGATAAAAAGTTAATATGACAATGTTAATATAAAATGTAATGATACAACAAAGCTTAACGAACAAGAATGTGTCCATAGTACACGAATGCCCCACTCGCACTATCATTTTCTATGTTCAGTGGACCGTGCAATTGGGACCAAAACTTTACTTTGGAATTAAAATTAGAAAGATCATATCATAGGGAACATGTGTACTAAGTTTCAAGTTGATGTAACTTTAACTTCATCAAAAACTACCTTGACCAAAAACTTTAACCTGAACTTCACACTATTATTTTCTATGTTCAGTGGACCATGAAATTGGGGTCAAAACTATAATTTGGCATTAACATTAGAAAGATCATATCATGGGGAACATGAGTACTAAGTCTCAAGTTGATTGGACTTCAAATTCTTCAAAAACTACCTTGACCAAAAACTTTAACCTGAAGCGAACGGACGCACAGACGGACGAACGAACGAACGGACGAACGAACGGACGGACGGAGGCACAGACCAGAAAACATAATGCCCCTCTACTATCGTAGGTGGGGGATAAAATAATAGCCCGATTAATAGTTTATAAAGACCTTAAAATTACCACAATTGATATAGTTATAGGAACATGGGGTAGATGTAGTATGAGTATGTAAGTAACAATTTGTAAAGGTAAACCATTCTATGCTTACACCGAACAACAAGCTATAAAGGACCCCAAAAATAACTAGCGTAAAGACGGAAAAAAAAACCCACTTACATTTACGAACCACATAAACAGACTAAAACCACTGAACATACACAAAGATTTTTCTATGGGGGATGGCTCGTTTGGAAATTATTTTATTCATGTTATTAAATTTTTGTCAGATAAGAAATAACCCAGTGAATGTTAACATAACATTAACGGTACCAATTTACTGCACCAGATGCGCATTTCGACAATACATGTCTCTTCAGTGATGCTCGTGGCCAAAATATTTGAAACTCAAAGCTTATATAAAAAATGAAGCGCTATAATCCAAATGGTCCAAAAGGTATAGCCAAATCCGTTAAAGGAATCAGAGCTTTGCATGAGGGAGAAACATTCCGTAATCTATAATAATTTCGTACATTTTGTAACAGCAAATTTTAATAACACATACAATCCGTATTTACAAACGTCGATTTAACACCTTATCACAAGAATCAACCCTAATTGCTATCATTGGCCGGCAACTAGTGTTTAAATAATCAAGGCAGACACACTTGAAAGGCAATTTCAGATGTTTAGTGTAACAGTGATTTTTTATAAGTCAAAGTACGGCCTTCAACGCGAAGCTTTGGCTGACACCGAACAGCAAGCTATAAAGGACCCCAAAATTTACTAGTGTAAAAACATTCAAACGGGAAAACCAACGCTCTAATCTATATAAAAACGAAAAACGAAAAACACTTATGAACCACATAAACAGACGACAACCACTGAACATACACATAGGTTTTTCGGAAAGGGGGGGGGGGGGGGGTTAATGGCTCTTTCGGAGTTTTGTTTATTCATGCTACTTAGATTTTGTCAGATAAGAAATAACCCTGTAAATGTTATAAACGTCGATTTAACAGCTTATCACAATAATCAACCGTAATTGCTATTATTAGCCGGAAACTAGTGTTTAAATAATCACGGCAGACACACTTGAAAGGCAATTTCAGATGGTAAGTGTAACAGTGATTTTCTTTTTGTATAAATCGTGCTTAATTTCCCACGAAATTGCTTTTAAATGTATAAAGATTAATTATGTTTCAATGGGATGTATCGTAGACGAAGGTAACAAACAAAAGTGCGAGCAGAAAATAGCCAGTAAGAACCAAAGATCTTTGAACACAGCGAGAAAACTACGCAACCAGAATCGTTTTTTTAGCTTCTCCCTAAAAACATACTTAATAATCAAAGACAGTCCTAAATACCAACATGAACAACAAAGAAATTCAATTTCATAAGTGAAAATTAAACTGACCAGGCCGTTAACCATTGTTTAACAACGACGAATAACTGTATAGAAAAGACAAACAAAAGTATACAAAATACAATTTAGAAACATGAAGACTTAGCATCATAATGTTACAAAAAAACCCAGGGGCGATCTTATGTAATTCGATGGGATGGTAGATCCTGCTTCACCAGGGACACCCTTAGATTTTTTAATGTAGGTATAGGTACATTCTCAATGACAATGGTACGCTACCATATATATTACCGATCGAAATAATGTTATTAGCATAATGATAGTACTTTTACTGAAATATTTTTTTTGTAGTAAACACAAGTAATGATGGTTGGTTTCACGTTTAATGTGTTCATGTTATGTTGTACGTTTGTGATTGCAACTCATGGTAAGATTATTATATTTTATCGCACCACTGGTAAAATATCACGTTGTGATTGGTTTAGAGCCGACACGTGGTTAGTAAATTTCATAGGGGGTTCATGACGTCACGTCTCCTGTTAATGGTGACGTCGTCTACTGATGTTGTTGTATTTCATTGTTTATTTTTCTACAAAACGGGGTAGTATAAGTCCTGCGTGCGATAAGTTCGTTATACGGTACACTACTGACCCCCAACGAATCCATAGAGGGTGAATGAAATATATAGGGATTTTACTTACCCTTTATGGTTTAATGGGGGGTCAGTAGCGAACGATATAACTTATAATGCAAGACTAATGGGGAAATATTAACTGCTAGATTAGCATGACAGATGCCGCACCAAGGTAACTTTTTAAATCAACTAAAGCTGCAATATTTATTGAATTATGTTTACTTTTTGAATAGTTTGTTGCTAGATTGACTGTTATGTTCTTGTTTATTTCCCTTTATATTAAGTTTCTAGTTCATTTTAATTTTGTTTACCAAACACAATATTGAACAATTTATCGCGATGATAAATATCAAAATCCTTTTTGTTATAAACCTGCAAACTCAGTTAGTCAATTCTTGAAGCGAGTGTACAGACATTCTATCGGCTAAAACTTCCTATTTAAGTTATAACTGTTTTGACCCGACATGATCACTGCTGTCTATCGTGTAGAACGAAGTCTGAATATGTGTTAAATGCAGTAAAGGAGTTAACTATATTGCAACGTTGTGTTATATTGACATATTAAGGATTTCACTATGTGCTTGTATATTAAGGTCTATTAATTTCAAAGTACGCGGAGTTAGAAATGACCAAAGCCTGTATTGGACAAGGCGCAATGCTGTTTTGTGACATAAGTGGAGACCCATTGCCCGATTATGAATGGTTTAAAGATGGAGTCAAATTAGAACATGGTGGTCGTTTTAACATCAGACGACATTCCTCTGGATCATCAAGGTAATTCTTACAAAACCACATGACAAAACTCATGACCAACCACGTGAGTCAGTATATAAGATGCAATATATAATCTTAAACTAAAAGGGGGACCGACAAATATTTGACAATCTGTCAAAAAACTAAACAATTTACAAAACACTACAAATAACAATAAGAGTTGAGAAACACAACCACTACATAAACCACCGCTGATTTTACTTACAAAGAAAAACAAATATTTTCAAACGCATATATAATATAGGACTACTCTGTTTACCTTATGATTTGATGTGCCAACATCAGACATCAATCAGTAAGTGATATACATAAATAATAATAAATTATTAAAATGGCATTAGTAATCATGAAAAGTATAAAAAATGTTATTCTATATATAAAACGTCTGCAACTGACTGCTCAATCATGTCGTATATATGTACCCCATATCCTTTGTTTTCTATTACCGGTATATTCGACATTTTATGATTAAATTCTATATATTAGAACTGTGCAGGATTTAACAAAATATTTCGTTGTCATGTTTCCCTCATTATATTACAAAGTTAAAAAAAAGTATTCTACAACCAACTTTAAGTGTGAATATATAGGATGCATAGATCTAAAGAAGTAGATAAAGATGTACCAAATATTCTTAATGTGGAGATGTAGTAACCTTTTAGTTTTATTTGGATAATGTATGCTGTTTGATTTACTATTTTTTTTATTTGGAAGGGTGATAATAGTAAATTTGAAAGATTCTGATAGTGGAATGTATGTATGTAAGGCTTCTAATTCGGCGGGGACAGAAACCAGTAGTGAAAGGCTCAGTTTTGCAACAGGTAATAATTTGCTGAATGAAGTGATTATTTTACTTACTTTTGAACAGAGTAAAATTCTTAAGTTTCAAAATACTATAAAATTCAGACAGAAAAAGACTAAAAGTATCAGCAATTTATATGATTTTATAGAAAATATACGAGACAAAATAGTTATCTGTAACAATGAAAAGAAAAAAAACTTTCAAATTAAAGTTACATTGTATGCAATTGTGTCATTTGATAGACAAGATTGTTAACCTACAATCAATGTACTGGATTATCCCCGCTTGTCATTTATAAACTCACATTGGGCAGTGGAAATATTTAATTTTTTCGTGAATACAAGTTTTTAGGGCATATAACTTATTTGTTAACTGAAACGATATATACATGATATATTTGTCTTAATTAACGAGTCATGTTGATCTAGGATTCCAGAGAATTCGTCTGATTTGTAAAACTACATACATATCATAGAGACATTACGTCTACTGATTCCTTCAATTTTTTCACTTTGTTCGTATTTTTAAAATAGATTGTCGAGATTTGAACTTCAGTTAGTACAGCTTTATTAATACACGATATTTCTTTACTCTTTTGCAGATTGCTAATCTAGTGCAGTTGAAGTAAAATATAGTTGCATGCGAATAAGAAAAAATTAAAGTTATTTTAAAAACTGCAAATACCTTCGTTTATCATTTGATTTTTCAAGATAATAGATAAAAATTGAAATAAATGGAAAACGCAATCAAAATGCGAAATCCAGGAGAAAAAGCAGAATTCATCAACACAAATGAAATGACCATATGTGTACATGAAAAGACTATACTATACGGTTAGTCTAGTTATTCACTTGGCAAAACATATGTTCGTACATGTCACATTTCAAGATCTCAATTAATTAAATATATTGAAAAGAAAATAAATAAGAACTCCGAGGATCGTTTTAAACGGAAAATCCTTTATCAAATGAAAAGAAGAAGCTCAAACACAACAAGGAAATGGAAAACAACTGTCATATTTCTAACTTGCTACACTGAACTAATATTTCTTCATGTAGAAAATAGTGGATTAAACCTGGATAACAAGCACTTTAGGGTTTCAATACTTAAACTCGGGGCAATGTTGAGTTTAATATATGGTTATAACATTTATGTAGCTGGTTCTTATATTATAATTGATAGGTGGTCTTAAAATGCATTATAGTTTCATGATTGTACTATAATGTAAACCGATCATATACATCTTCCTGTACTCTGTTCATTTGTGGTATATGGGTTTTGCTTTCAGTCATACATTAAAACGCTTGTTTTGTTGTTTACCGAATGGCAATAATTGTTATAATTATTGTGATATGTACTTGAGGTAATAATATTCATTTATTCATTTTAAAGACAGCGATGTACATTCAAACTTAATTTTTTATGGAAATATTCTTTATAAAGCACAGAAATGTCAGTACTCACCTCAGAAACTAACAAATTCTTTAAATAGACTTATCAAGAAGGGATATAGTTACGATACTGTTGTCAGGTCACTAAAGATTGCTTATTTTGGCGTTAATATTGATTCACTTATAGGGTCTTTGCATCGGAACTAAACACATTTATTAAAAAACCAGTTGTTGGCATGACACGGGTTATGTTCTTCTCATATATGTTATGATGGTATGATACTAAACCCCTAACGGGAAGGATTGTGCCTGATATTCATATGATGAAATCATAATCTTTCAATCAGTTTAATTGAAGTCTGGAGCTGGCATGTCAGTTAACTGCTAGTAGTCTGTTGTTATTTATGTATTATTGTCATTTTGTTTATTTTCTTTGGTTACATCTTCTGACATCAGACTCGGACTTCTCTTGAATTGAATTTTAAATGTGCGTATTGTTATGCATTTACTTTTCTACATTGGCTAGAGGTATAGGGGGAGGGTTGAGATCTCATAAACATGTTTAACCCCGCCGCATTTTTGCGCCTGTCCCAAGTCAGGAGCCTCTGGCCATTGTTAGTCTTGTATTTTTTTAATTTTAGTTTCTTGTGTACAATTCGGAAATTAGTATGGCGTTCATTATCACTGAACTAGTATATATTTGTTTAGGGGCCAGCTGAAGGACACCTACGGGTGCGGGAATGTCTCGCTACATTGAAGACCTGTTAGTGACCTTCTGCTGTTGTTTTTTCTATGGTCAGGTTGTTGTCTCTTTGACACATTCCCCATTTCCATTCTCAATTTTATTAAGGAAATATGTTACGACAGAGGAAAAATATACAGAACGGTAATTTCGTCCTATATTTGTGTATAATGATTTCGTATTAAATTAAAGAGGAATGTGAGTAACAAACATAAGAAACAAAAGAGGGACGAAAGATACCAGAGGGAAAGTCAAACTCATAAATCGAAAATAAACTGACAACGTCATGGCTAAAAATGAAAAAGACAAACAGACAAACAATAGTACACAAGACACAACATAGAGGACTAAAGAATAAGCAACAATAACAATAACAAAATACGTCAATACTGACGCACAGACGTTGGTGAAATCAATTGGAACTACACTATCTATTATTCCTCTCATTTCATTTGAAAGCATGGCGTTTACTTTACTGATTAGGAATAGTAGTTCTTAGAAGCCTGTGGTACTTGATGTCACAATAGGGATTTCAATTCGCAGTTTCAGAACCTAATGCATTCTGGGTAATATTTTCAAAAGCGTACATCAAAACGTTGTGATTGGTTAAAAACATTCTAAACAATTGAACTTCAATAAATGACGTAACATTATTTTCATTTTGATGTAAGAACAATGAGATTACCCATAATCTTTCAGATTCTGAAAAGGCGAATTGGTTTATGTTTCCTATTTGTTTATTTTCAATTCTGATATTTATATTGGTCATGGCCATTATTGGATTTTAATTTCGTATTCAATATCTAAAAATATAAGAATAAGGATATGTGGTATGAATTTCAATGAGTCAACTATGGACTATGCGCCCACCGGAAGCGTTGAGTATTGGTCAAGTTATATTCTTATAGTAGTCCGAGTTTGGTATAGTCCGAGTTTGTTATAGTCCGATTTTGGGAGGTCGATAATGTTATAGGCCGAGTTTGTTATAGTCCGATTTTGTTATAGGATATCATGGATTCGTTCTCGATACGTATGATATTTTGTAACACATAAATTATACATGTCAATACACAGACAACATAAATGCTACTATTGATGCATCTATCTAGCTGTGATTAATCTTAAATATTCTTTTTATTTTTGTGTCGTTCGGATTGTGTCTCAATTCATTTGAAACGAATAAGATATGTGATATGAGTGCTTATGTATGGCAAGCCGTTCTCGTCAAAACTATGTTTAAACCCTTTTTTCGAAAAAAATACACACTGAGATTTAAAAACCTAAAACAACACGCTGAGAAATCGAAATTACACACTGAGATTTAAAAAAATAAAAAACACACACTGAGAATTCAAAATTACACACTGAGATTTTAAAAAGACACACTGAGATGAAATAAATTGAAAAACACACACTGAGAATTGTTAATTACACACTGAGATTTTAAAAATACACACTGAGATTAATATGCAAATCACTAATGAATATTCATGAGATGAATAATTCAACAGATTAATATCTTGATCTCAAGAACTCTTGTCATTATAATGAAATGCGATTCCTTCAACCAACATTCGTAATAAATTTCAAGACTTAACATCGCTTATATTCATAAGTTAGTTTGTTGCCTATATTTCAGGTCATTACTACCAGTAATTAAACATGGGTCACTTTTCAAAAGTTTCCCAACTGTTTTCCTGATTTCGCTAGTTAATCTTTTATATTTTTGTTACGTTTATATGCTATAGTAGACTCTTTCCTTGGACGAGAGGAGAGAGTAAAAATTTTGCTGCATTCTTTTGCAGGTTGTTCCAATGTTTTCTTATAATTTTAATAAAGTTTTTCACCATTTGGTTATATTTTGTAATAAGAGTAAGTGGGTATTTTTTTTTTTATTAAAAATTTGGAACCAAATCGAAGGACTAACGAGTTATGTCCCCTTGTTGTTTTAAGTTTGTAATAGATTCAGATTAAGTATGCTAATTAGATATGTGCGCATAAAAAGTGCGCACAAATCTCAGTGTGTAATTTTAAATTCTCAGTGTGTATTTTTAAATTCTCAGTGTGTAATTTCAAATTCTCAGTGTGTGTTTTCAGTTTATTTATTCTCAGTGTGTCTTTTTGAAATCTCAGTGTGTAATTTTCAATTCTCAGTGTGCGTTTTTCATTTTTGTAATCTCAGTGCGTCTTTATGAAATCTCAGTGTGTAAATTTTTAATTCTCAGTGTGTAATTTTCAATTCTCAGTGTGTAATTTTTAATTCTCAGTGTGCGTTTTGAAGTTTTTAAATCTCAGTGTGCTTTGTTGTAATTCTCACTGTGTAAATTTTTCGAAAAATGGTTTAAACATAGTTTTGACGAGAACGGCTTGCCATACTTATGAGCTACACTCCATCTAATTCACTATTATATTTCAAAGTACAGTCTTCACCGCCGAGCCTTGATTCACAACAAACAGCAAGATATAAATGACTAGTGTAAAGCAACCCAAACAGGAAAATCAACGGTATAATCTATATAAAGAAACAAGTAACGATAAACACCTACATGTATCATCATAACAAAAAAATAACAACCCCTGAACGACAGGCAACAGTCTTAGGACTTGCGCATAAACATGCACCGGGTTTAAACGTTCAACTTCCGCCAACCTTCACCAAAATTTGAGACAGAATGATTTTTGTGATAGTGTCTCTTTTTCAATGTGTGTTGTAATATATGATTAATGATTGACTGAATATAATTGTCAAGCAGTTATCGAAACTAATACCTTGCACCTATGCTTAGAACAATACGTATTTTTTTAAGGAGTTATTTTAATGTTTAAATAGTAGTTACATTTATTCTACATTTCTCTAATAATGGTTTATCATTAGTCTCTACAAAAATAAAGTTTTGGGAAATGAACATATTTGTTTTCTCTCGACCTGTTCGATAATGAAGTTACATTAACAAAACGAATCTATAAATAAGTGGTATTTATTTTGTAATCGCTCACGAAGTTTACGATTTAACAAACTTTTCTAAAATTGTCCGTTTATAAATTTTGAAATTATTAAGAAACTAAGGTTTCAACTCCCTTAGGCAAAGTTGACTTTAGAAGAATTTGGCTATTTATTTTAGGTATTTTTTACAAATAGCTCTTCAACGGTTTCGGTACTTATACATCCTCGGATTTCAAATGTTTGGCTTTGAGCATTCCTAATGACGGTAAATCCAGAAAAGCGCTTCGAACGCATGACATTATTAAACGTGTTGTTTTCATATTTTTACATGACTGGGTCGATACCTTTGCTGGTGGACTATCAGTCCCCGGGGGTATCTTCAGCTCAGTATTCAGTACTTCGGTACTGACATGATTTAACAAACTTTTCTAAAATTGTCAGACTTTTTTTTTTCATCTGAAGATTTGATGAATTATTTAATATAAACTAGTAATATTTGCAGGAATTTTATAAACCCATTTTAATTACGCTTATTCACTCAAAAATGAATGCTTTTCGTGCATGAAATCAAAGACAGGACTTGATATAATACAAAAATATGCACGCAGCGACAATTGTTCAAAAGAACCTAAGAGACTTGAAATTACTATTTGTGCAGTCATGTTTTGTCCCATGGGGCAAGACATGTACTATTTTTATGAAATAATGGTGTTCAATTAAGTTATTTTGTCGTGCATGTAGGAGAACAATTGATTTTATATATTATTTCAAAGTCAAACTTTATTTTTTTCAATTGAAAATTCTTATTGAACCCTTTTCAATACCATGCTGATATCTTTTTTCAATTCTAACAAATGTATCATTTAGAATTATTTTAAACTTAAGTTTAATAATCATTTGTTTAAGGAGAAATGGGTTCCATTTAAATTCTCTGCACATTTATGTTATGTTAGACACCACATTGATATATTTCCAGCAAATTCTATTTCAGACCATAATCCTGTGCCATTGTGAATGCAATTTGTTTCAGAATCTTAATGGTTATAATTGGCATTCCATACAAAAAGAAAGACATGGTGCAATTTAGCAACATGAACAATGGCAAAAAAAAGAAGATCTACCGCAAATTAATAAACTTTATCTTTTATATTTCTCGTCTTTTATATATATCGTCTCTTTTTTTTTAATATAAAACAGCTTTCCTGTTTAGAGAACTTTGAACTTTTCGAAAAATTAAGGATTTTCTTATCCCAGGTATAGATTACCTTAGCCGTATTTGGCACAACGTTTTGGAAATTTGGATCCTCAATGCTCTTCAACTTTTTACTTGTTTGGCTTAATTAAATTTCCCTTCTGTTCCCTTACTATGAACAACAAAATTATTTCCGTTCTCCATTACTGAATACCTTACAACAAAAATATTTTCATTTACCTGTGAATTTTTTCTATTTGACGGCATTTTGTTTGAGGCTATGGTTGTCTTCCGAATTTTTTTGACATCTCACTCCTTATTTTATTATTTCGTATTTACATAGTGTCGTAAATCAAATTTATTCGCTCGATGTATATTAACTTGTTTGTGTTGATATGTCTTTTGATTGAGTTAACCCGTTTCAATTGATATTTTCTAGTGGGCCTTTCTATGGTGTGATGTTACACGATTGTTTCAAGAAAGGATGAAGGTGGTTACCTTTAAAAACGTTCGAACCCGCTGCATTTGTTTGCACCGGTCCTTAGTCAGGAACCTGATCTTCAGCGGTTGTCGGTTGTTGATGTGTTTCTCGTTTCTCGTTTTATATATAGATTAGACCGTTGGTTATTCCAGTTTGAATGGTTTTACAGTGTAGTCTTTTTTTAGCCCTTTATAGCTAGCTGTGTGGTGTGAGCCAAGACTCCGCGTTGAAGACCGTCCTTTGACCTATAATGGTTTACTTTTACAAATTAGACTTGGATAGAGAGTTGTCCCATTGGCACTCATACCACATCTTTTAATATTCAGTTATAAGATTGGGTTTACCTGAATAATCCTACAGTCTAAAATATATCGTTCCTCGATGTGGACCTTCACTATTTTGTAAATTGCAAGTGTTAAAACTGGCATATCGTCAATTTATCCATAAAAAACAAAGTGTTTCCAGTTATCATAGTTTTGTGTAGATAAACAGCTAGCAAACAGGATACTTTTTACGCCTCAAGAGTTAAAATAAAGAAAAAGGAAAACATGTCTATGTACTGTATAGTTTCATTAAATTCGTTATTCAAAGTTGTATAATCATTTATCATAACATGTCAAATAAATTGCTCCGCAGGACGCAGCTTGATACGACCGCAGAGGTCTAAAAGTTGGGGCAAGATACAGCTCTGAATTTGGATTGTGATTAAATATTTGACACAGCATAGGTTTCTGACACAAAATGGATGTGGTCTCAAATGAACTTGAAAAAATCAACTTTACCTACTATGGACCAATATCAAAAATATAGGTACATGATTAGATTAAGCATATCAAAGAATCCCAAACGTTCAACCAAAGTTTAATTTTTGGCCCTTTTGACCTCAATGTGGACCAATTTGATAATAGGGCCCAAAAATCAAAATGATGTTTAGATTTGGCATATGAAAGAACCCCATATATTCACCATGCTCAAATTTGAAAGAACTTATAGTCTTGATACAAAATGCCGTAAAGAAAGTTACACTTTTCCAATTTCTTGCCATTTGCTTATTTCTGCTAGTCTTTAATTCATACTGGTATTGTATAAAAATTAAAAAAAAATTAAAATGGATTTCTTGTCCTGAACGTCCGAAACTACAGTAGGCATTGTCTGCCCAATTCTTGCTTGGTTCTTGTGCAGGCAGCTATATCAGTTTTCAACACATGGCTTTTTTTTCGTCAGAAGATTTGATGACTTATTTTATATAAACTAGTAATATTTGCAGGAATTATATGAACCCATTTTAATTACGTTTATTCACTTAAAAATAAATGCTTTTCGTACATGAAATCAAAGAGAGGACTTGATATAATACAGAAATATGCATGCAGCGACAACTGTTCAAAAGAACCTTAGATACTTGAAATTACTATTGGTGTAGTCATGTTTTGTCTCATTGGGCAACCCATGTACTGTTTTTATGAAATAATGGTGTTCAATTAAATGATCTTGCCGTCCATGTAGGAGAACAGAGGTATTCTATATATTATTTCAAAGTCAAACTTTATTTTCTTCAATTAAGAATTCTTATTGAATCCTTTTTTAAACCATGCTGATATCTTTTTTTCAAATGTAACACATGTTATCATTTAGAACGATTTTAACCTTAAGTTTAATTATCATTTGTTCGATGGGAAATAGTTTCCAATTAAATTCCTTGTGCGTTTAAGTTATGTTAGACACCATATTGATATTTGTCCAGCAAATTCTTATTTAGACCATAATCCTGTGCCATTGTGAATGCAATTTCTTTCAGAATCTTAATGGTTAAAATTGACATTCCATACAAAAGAAAGACATGATGCAATTTAGCAACACGAACAATGGCAAAAAAAAAAAGATCTACCGCAAATGTTTAAACTTTATCTTTTATATTTCTTGTCTTTTATATATATCGTCTCTTTTTTTCAAATATAAAACAGCTTTGAGTGTTTGGTATGACTATAAATTTTCACTTCTGTTATCGTATTATGAACCCCAAAATTATTTTGTAAAAATTATTTCCGTTCTGCATTACTGAATAACTTACAACAAAATTATTTTCATTTACCTGTGTATATTTTTTTATTTGACGGCATTTTGTTTGAGGCTATGGTTGTCTATCGATTTTTTTTGACATCTCACCCCTTATTTTATTAATTCGTATTTATATAGTGTCGTAAATCAAATTTTTTCGCTCGATGTATATTCGCTTGTTTGTGTTAATATGTCTTTTGGATGAGTTAACCCGTTTTAATTGATGTTTTCTAGTGGGCCTTTTTATGGTGTGATGTTACACGATTGTTTCAGGAAAAGGTGAAGGTTGTAACCTATAAAAACGTTCGAACCCGCTGTATTTGTTTGCACCGGTCCTAAATCAGGAACCTGATGTTCAGTGGTTGTCGGTTGTTGATGTGTTTCTCGTTTCTCGTTTTTTATATAGATTAGACCGTTGGTTATTCCAGTTTGAATGGTTTTACTGTATAGTCTTATTTTAGCCCTTTATAGCTAGCTGTTTGGTGTGAGCCAAGATTCCGCGTTGAAGACCGTCCTTTGACCTATAATGGTTAACTTTTACAAATTATACTTAAAATTTCATATATGTAATGAAGGTATGATACTAAACCCCTAACGGGAAGGATTGTGCCCGATATTTATATGATGAAGACATAATCTTTCAATCAGTTTAATTAAAGTCTGGAGCTGGCATGTCAGTTAACTGCTAGTAGTCTGTTGTTATTTATATATGGTTGTCATTTTGTTTATTTTCTTTGGTTACATCTTCTGACATCAGACTCGGACTTCTCTTGAACTGAATTTTAATGTGCGTATTGTTATGCGTTTACTTCTCTACATTAACTAGAGGTATAGGGGGAGGGTTGAGATCTCATAAACATTTTTAACCCCGCCGCCTTTTTGCGCCTGTCCCAAGTCAGGAGCCTCTGGCCTTTGTTGGTCTTGTACTATTTTAAAATTTAGTTTCTTGTGTACAATTTGGAGTTTAGTATGACGTTCATTATCACTGAACTAGTATATTTGTTTAGGGGCCAAGTGAAGGACGCCTCCGAGTGAGGGAATTTCTCGCTGCATTGAAGACCTGTTGGAGACCTTCTGCTGTTTTCTGTTCTATGGTCGGGTTGTTGTCTCTTTAACACATTCCCCATTTCCATTCTCAATTTTATTGGATAGAAAGTTGTCTCATTGGCACTCATACCACATCTTTTTATATTCATTTTACAAGATTGGGTTTACCTGAATAACCCTATAGTCTAAACTATAACTTTCAACCATGTCGACCATCACTATTTTGTAAATTGCAAGTGTTAAAACGGGCATATCGTCAATTTATTCATAAAAAAACAGTTGACAGTCCCCTCTTCACGCCTCAAAAGGTTAAAATAAAGAAATAAAGAAAACATGTCAATATACTGCATGTACTGTATGGTATCATTAAATTCATCTTCAAAGTTGTATTATCATTAATAAAAACATGTCAAATAAAATGATCCGCAGTGTGCAGCTTGATACGACAGCAGTGGTCGAACTCTGGACAGTTGGGACAAGACACAGCTCTGAATTTGGATTGTGATTTAAAAGTATTTGACACAGCATAGGTTTCTAACACAGAATGAACGTTGTCATATTGAGCTTAACACATTCAAATTTACCTATTATTGGTCAATATCCAAAATCTAAATGCATGGTTATATTCAGCATATCAAAGAATCTCAAAATTCAAATAAAGTTTAATTTTGGACCCTTTTGACCTCAATGCGGACCAATTTGATAACAGGACCTAAAAATCAAAAATATAAATACATGGTTAGATTAAGCATATCAAAGAAACCCATATATTCAATTTTTTTTAAAAATCAAACAAAGTTTAATTTGGACCCAAATTTAGACCAACTTGAAAACTTGGCCCATAATCAAAAATCTAAATACGTGTTTAGAATTAGCATATAAAAAAAACCCAAGGATTCAATATTTGTTAAAATTAAACAAAGTTTAAATTGGGACCCAATTTAAACAAACTTGAAAACTGGGTCCATAATCAATCATCTAAATACATGTTTAGGATCAGAATATCAAAGAACCCCAAGAATTCATTTTTTGTTAAAATTAAGCTCAAGTTTAATTTTGGACCTTAATGAAGACCAATTCAAAAACAGGGCCCAAATTTCAAAAATTAATACACGCTTAGATTCAGCATTTTAAAGAACCCAAAGAATTCAAAAATTAAACCCCTTTGAAAGTGATTAAGAAGTAACCAATCTATGAAAAGTATAAGAAAAGTATCGTTTTTGGCTCCAACTCCTAAACACTTTGGGCCATAATCCCCACAATCAATGTACAGAATACTATCATAAAAGATTCAATGTGAAATACCTGAACGTATAAGATGTCTGCATGTGGATTTATATTTACGAACGATAGACTTTTATCAATGATAAAATTTAGTAAATAATTAAAAAAATCATCTCTTTTTATCATAAATTTTAGTATTGAGCATTCCGATAAAGATAAATATATTAAGATCCAGGAAAGAGCAGTGTTCATTGATAGTAATAGCTTTATTTAATTTCAATTCAGCAGGATAAATCTCTTTAGTATACATACTTCAGGCGCCATTATTGAGAACCAATATAGCATTCAAATATCTAAAAGTATTATTAAATATCTTGGAATCAGATGTTGTTTCGATGGGTCATTGCTGATATTAATCATAAATTGTAATTCGTAACAATACAGAAACAGTTCCGTAATAAGTGGTGTACAGTTTGTCTCCATTGGAATTCCGATGACTGAGTGATATACGGAATCTCCATAGCGAACAAAAATGTTATCAAGTAAAAATTCATAGGCAGTAAAAGTTTCAAAGCAGGTCCAATTGACATGGTTCTTTTGTTTGTTGTTACTAAAATATGACCTAAAAGATTTTCAAAATATATTTTTGAGGTGTGTGATTTTTTTTCTTAATAAGATTATAAGACAAAGTGGTATATAGGGTTGAAAAATTAACAGATTCAAAATCACTTATATAAGCATGTAATTTATCCAGTACTTACAACACATTTTTGACCCTCCAAAAGTAATTAATTCCACTATTCTTAAAGACCTTATTTGAACAATTTATTATCAGGTTTTTGATTGTATCAAATGTACTAGTAAGAAGCATAGATAGTTTGTTAGTGGAACAATGGCTTGAAGAGATAATCTATATTTGTAAGGAGTTTTGTGCAGCTTCATAGGCCAGTACATAGTTGCAACTTTCTTTGTTTTCTTTCTGCTTGTAAAGAGGTAGCTATTTTTCGATAATGGAGTCAGTTGGAATGTAGGTGAATTCGTGATTCCCTTTTGCAGAACCTTAATGTAAAATTTACGTCAAACAATAATGGTATTATAAGCAGCCTTATCAGCCGGGACAAAAAAAATATCCTTGGCGAGCTCTTTTAGCTTTTGTTTGATATTAGAAATAGGGCTATTATGGTTGTTGTAAGGAGTATTAATGAATTACAAATAGTATCTAACGATTTCTTGTCAGCTTTTCCTCGTTTTATCCATTTTGAGCAGTATGTATGGATGTAGGTACCGTATGGCACAATGACAAGCTCAAAAATTTATTTTTAAATGCAAAATATTTTCTCTGTCTAAAAGTCCAACATTGAATATAGATTCCTTATCAACACAGCCTGTGTAAATTATTTGAACGATTTATAAAAGACAACTTAAACTTCAAATTATGAAACGTGTGTTGGTATAGTAACTGACAAATCCTCGATTACTTTCATCTTGATCCGTGACCTTATATACATGTCGCCAGACGAAAGAAAAACAATATAGTTTAACTCGATCACTGGTGTAATTTTATTAATTCAGTGCGATTACAATTGCCTGCAGACGTCTCGCTCTCTTAAATTAACTATGAGGTAAGTTATTACAACATTTTCATTTCAATGCTGAGTTCAATCGTGGAAAAAGTTTTTATAAGGTTTAATCGAAAATAAAATCTTTTTAAAAAAAAACATGTTTTAATTTAAATGCCTTTCATTTGACTTCGTTAAATGCGCACACAATTGCTATTTTATTTCATTTTGACTACTGTAACAATAGAATACACTGCAGATGAATTAATTGCAGTTTATCGAGTGGATCTAAATTAAATGAGTTTTCAGTATTTTTCGAAAATTTAAAACTTAACATTTAATATCAAAATAAATATTCATTGTTTCAGACAGTCATGCAAATATTTGAAATCGCTTTGATAATGAGTTTCCTATTTCAAAACGTGAGGCTTACTGTTGGGAAATATCAGACAACTAAGGAATTCTTCAGAGTAGATAAAAACAAGGAAATAAGGTCAACGGATCTCGAAGTTATAGGTAGTATGTCTGAAATTCAATGTGCCGCATTCTGTGAGGAAAACAGTGATATCTGCTGTGAGACTACTTATGTAAAATCGAGTAAGGAGTGTAAACTGGGACCCTCTGGTTGCTGTCATATGAAATTTAACAACGTTATTGGCTCAAAAATTCTACACCCCGGTCGTAAATTTAGCGGTAAGTTAAACATGTGCTTTATGATCTTATGTAAACCGAGAAACTTAATGACAGAATAACAGAACCCCTTGACTTACTACCATACATACATGCTTTCAATATGGATAAATATATCAAATCCTTTTAGCTCTACACGTGAAGCTGTTATTATTTCCGCAGCCACAAATCATAACAGCTTAAAACATTACAACAAAGTCTCGACATTTTGAGTACGTGACTGAATTAGTTTGTTTTTTTCAGCTTCGATTTTAAGTATTCGGATTGTCATCTGATGAAATCCCTCAATGAGTTAGATGGACAATTTTCTATACATTCAATATCTTTCCGTGCAGTTTTTGCAGTCATGTAGCATTATTGGAAAACAAATAGTATTACATTTCCCATCTTTATGTTGGCCTTTCATGTACCAAAGGCAGATAAAGGAAGTCAACTTATGAGTGCTGTGAATGATTAGGTATAATATGTTGGTGCTTTTTTTTTAAATTATTTTATGAACAACTGCAGTATGTTTATTCACAATATAAACTTTGAATTTTTTTTATTTTCCGAATTTTCTCACTAAAATATCAAGAGGAATTATCTTCAGGAAAGATAACTAACTAAAGTTGTCTACTAAGTCTACCTGAAGAGGTACAAGGCGACTATATGTCTCTTTTTTCTAATCATGCTTATTGTTTTGACGATTATTTTCTAGTTTGTAAACCCCAAGATATAAAAGGCCACGTCATAACAAAATGCGAAAAATTTCAAACGAGAAAAAACAAATCCGATTTATGATAAACAATAAATGAACAATATAAACCAATGACCTCCATTTAATTAGTGGGAACCAGAATAATTGTGTGCCCTATATCTGTTAGTGTTCTCACGAGGCGATCGATATTGGGCGAATCATAAAAAGTTGATTATTTGCATTAGCTTTTTACCTAAGACAGGTACGTGAAGCATGTGGCGGGATTTAAGCATGTTTGCTAGCAATAAATTTTTGTGTGCCTGTCCAAAACCAGAAATCTAGTACGTGTTCGTCTTAGACCTAATGGTTTTGCTATCTTAAAACAAATAGTGTCGATTGCAGAACATTGTTTCTGTCTAATTGATACTTAGTTTTTTTAATGGGGCGGAGGTGGAGGTGCTGGTGTTGCTTTAACTTATATTGTACACATACCTTTTTATTGTTGCATATACTGTGTATTGATTTTTAGAGGTCTTTGATTTGTGCTGTTGTGTTTGCTGTAACGTTAATCGTATTTATAAAATAACTTATGTTTTTCAGACTATATCTATACATTGTCTGTATCAAATGGTGGAGTTTTTGGTGATTGGACATACCAAGAGTTTTGTACGAAAGGTCATTATGCCGTTGGTTACAAAATTAAAGTATGTATATTTCCATGGTTATTACCGGTATATTAAGCTTACGGGTTTTGATCGATGTCAATAGGAAGTACGCACTACATGGTGTGGAGGCGCCAGGTCAATAGAAAGTACGCACTTCATGGTGTGGAGGCGCCAGGTCAATAAGAAGTACGCACGACATGGTGTGGAGGCGCTAGGTCAATGGGAAGTACGCACTACATGCTGTGGAGGCGCCAGGTCAATAGGAAGTATGCACTACATGGTGTGGAGGCGCCAGGTCAATAGGAAGTACGCACTACATGGTGTGGAGGCGTCAGATGTTCATTTTTATCTAATTTTTTTTTACCGTAGAGAAATATCATAAGCGAAAAAAGAAATTATTGATCTTTCTCTTTTTTTTTTTTTTGACAGGAGTAAGTCATGAGTGATTAATGTAGTCGGTGGTTTTGTTTTGTTTAATCTGTGGGTTTGTTTTCGACAGCTGCTTCAAATACCATTTTCTATAAATCAGAGAAAAACACTGTCATCAAAAATTTATTTAAAACCATTCTCATATTTTTAATGTAACGTCACGTCATTTGGAATCGAAGCACAATAAAAAAAAATAACCACCACTCTTTTGCCCCGGACTGCAGTATGAGTAGGACAATTTTGCGGTTATAACATCTGCAAAACCCATTTTTTTCGTAACAAATATGTGATAATACGATATATTATATACGGGGTCCGTACATTTGCATTAGATGAGTAGGTGTAAGATAATATAATTGCTTGTTTTTTTCTTCTTTGAATGACAGATTGAAGGGCCACTGACAGGGGATAGAACAGAACTGAATGCTATCGAAATTATCTGCGGAAGCAGAGGGGGTGTACCTTGTGGTGACACATCAAGGTCTGGTCAGCAGGAATGGGGTGGTTGGACAGATGAAGTACTTTGTCCAGCTAAAACATTGCTGGTCGCATTCTCCTTACAAGTGGAACAGTACAATGTAAGATGTTTACACTGTAATAAATTTATATGTTTTTGGACAGAAATTATCACACGTCTATATATCTATTGTCTAGACTGTATAAATTACTAAACAAGAAGAATCAGGTTATTTGTATCAAATAATGCCTTGTTAAAAGGTACAAAATCTCCACTGGGAGTAGCTTTTTTATTATATAGACAATAATTGTTTAGTGTCTTTAAATATAATCAGTATGTGTACGAGGCTACGAAACAGGTGTGAAGAAATCTTAAGCGAGGTAGACCGCCTATTTCGAGCCGAGTGCAAATACAGCTGATATTTATAGACACTAAACAGTTATTTTCTTTATCCTGCAAAAGCTCATCTTAATGATAAATAAGGTAGTACCATAAGGCAATAACGGCGTTCCATTTTATTCTGTAGTAAGTGCTCTTTTCGACACTTAACACTGCATTGCATTTTGAGCTTTCGAAACAAATGATATTTTTTTTTATTATTAATGATAAAATAGATTAGAAATAGATAAAGTAATTTCAAGTTAAGTTTTGTATTATATTGAAGTAAATACATGATTGCTTACAAGTGTTTGCAATAAATGAAATAAAACTATTTATTTTTGATATAATCAATAGTCATTTAATTGCATTCCTGGTGGAAGATAAAACTCAACAAATCTTTAAAAAAAATGTAATCCTGCAATTAGGTGTCTTATTATACATATATATACAGCCCAATGGATATCGCTATGCAGATGGTATACAGATACAGAATAACGATATCTGTTGGGTTGTATATGTATGATAAGACACCTAAAGTTTTATTACATTTATTGCAATAAATTAAGGATGTACTTAGGTGAGGTTAAGTGAAAATTAATAAATTAAGAAGTTAAAAGCTGGTAGAGCATGAATTAAGGATAAAAATAAGCTAAAAATATTGATAGGTCATGGACCTCCTTTTCGAGATATTTGAGATTTAAAATATGGCGGGAAAAGGCTGACTCGGACTTTTACCTTATATTTGCATTGGTATTATTAGGTCTCAAAACAAAAGAAAGAAAATTAAGAATCTTCTAAAATTTTAGTAAATGACCTTTCATGAGCTATTAAGTCTTATATGAAAAAATAAATGGGTGTTATGGGGCAAAATATTTTACATTGTATTGTATGGAAAAACACCAAGGAGTCCGAAAATTTGACACAAATTCCAAAACCTCACTTAAGTACATCCTTAAATCTTGCAATATTGTCTGTTTATCAATTTGCAACCAAAAAGTAAAATAACAAAAATACCAAACTCAAAGAAAAACATAAAATAATTCAGTTTACGGCGGACTAGTGTTACCCTTTCTCGTCAGTAGAATCTAGAGTTGTAACACAGTACATGATATGTTAGGCATGACGATTGAATTGATCGCACATTAGGTAAATATCTATCGTAAAGGATCGTAAGATACAGTCACAGAAATAGTACGTCTAAACAAGTGACAATTCTACGACAAATCCATCTATTGGATCACCAGTGAAGGTGATACATGGATGAAAACATATATATTCATAATTACTCTTAGTATCAGCACAACAATGTTTAATTTGCAATCGTCGGGATTCGAACTATATAAATCTGAAAATTTATCCAATTAAAACCGAAAACACACAAACACATAATATATATAGCGCGCAGGGCATAGTGCAAGGCGATTTGGTGCCACGATATCTCAGTAGCATGAGTTCGAATCCAGCCACGGAAGAAAAAAAATTGCTTCCGCAAATTTACAAATTTAACATTGTTGGGTTGTTATTTAGACGTATTATATATATCTTCCTTAAACACATAGTTTACCAACGCAATCATATGTTTTTCTCTGTTAAGCGGCGTGAAGTCAGAACTTTTATTTTTTTCAATTGTTTTATAGGTTAGAGTTGATAACACAGGTGCCAACTACGTCAAATTCAAGTGCAGATATTTTAAAAATGACGCTGGTAACTTCGATCTGAGCTATCCCCCCGGTTATGGTGTGTACGGTTCTTATGGCGAATGGAGTGACGCTTGTCCAGTGAACAGTGCAATATGTGGTATACAAACTAAAATCCATGGAGGAAGTCCTTATGGACAAGACGATACCGCAGTAAATGATGTAAAATTTTTCTGTTGTGAATAAAAGGCTACTGCATGTCACTATAGCAACATGTACAATAATTATTGTAATGCATTTTTATGTAACAATCATTTTCATTGGTTAAATATTACCATCAAATCCACAGTTGACAAGTCATAACTTAACAGGGACCCGCCATTTTGAATACATTGGATCAACAAATGTAAATTATTACAATATTCTGATATTGATATGGAAAGTCAGAACTATATGATATGAAACAAAAAAGTTCCCTTTACTTGTTTCATAAAAAGCCCGGTATTATTATTTTTTCACAGCTGAACACCAGATGAAACCAAACCAAAATGGGAAAAGGTTACACTTTCACATACGCAAATTTTGAAATGTTTTACATTTTAAAAATCCTTAATATACCAAAAGGTTAGAGAAGAGGAATCCCACCGACAACCCCCATCAATTGTATATTAAAGAGCATTCCTCTCCTTCTGACTCAAAGATGTCTATGTAAAACTCTAAATAAATTTGTAAAATGTAGATAGAAAAATAAAGATTTATCAACTTTCAGCATTGATTTGTTAACTTCATTTTACAGATCTTTGTGATTTCAACAATAGAGTCATTTCAAACATCTGACGATCTTGACTATCTTTCAGCTTTTAGTTTACAAAACAATGAAATGAAAATATACGTCAAAATTCATGCATTTGTGCATGAAAAATACACAGGAACTTCTATTAGTTGATGAAAAACATTCAAGTTATCACTGAATATAGTCGTATGTTTAGGGATGTAAAGACTTGTTGCACAATAAACGCGTGGCAATTGTTTACAAACACTTTCTACATTTACACGTGATCATGTTATATGTGCTTTTTGATTGGATGCAGCGAGTTTCGACTGCAACAAATAAAAATCCTTACCTTGTGTCTCCGACATTTTATCTCAATCCGCCAAGGGTGAAGAGAACGGTAGTGGATCGTAACCCTTGGTTAGCGAAGATGGCTGTCAACATGATTTGCAAATACGTGCTTAAAGAAAATTATCTAATAATGACGACTTCATGATCAGTATGTATACTAAAGTAATTTATCCTGTATAAAGCTTATAATAACAATGACCACTGCCCTTTCCACGATCTTGATATCTATTTCAATAAAGGGAAGCTTAATACAAACATCTATGATAAAAAGATGATTTTTCATTTCTTATCGTTAATTATTCATTTGTAGATGGTGAAGTTCCCTTGTCACCATCTTAATCTTATGGTGTTCATACACCTCAACTTGTTCGGTTCGCTCGTGTATGTAACAACGTATTTGATGTTAAAAAAAGAAATTTAGGTTTTACTGAAAAATTATTACACCGGGGTTTTCGAAATCATAAACTAGTCAAAAAAATTTACCAAAATATGAGGGATTCAAAGTAAGGCCTAAAGGATAGATTTTTTTTGCTATTGTTCATGCAGCTAAATTGCACCATGTCTTTCTTTTGTATGGAATGCCAATTATAACCATCTAGATTCTGAAACAAATTGCATTCACAATGGCATTAGGTTATGGTCTGAATTAGAATTTGCTGGACAAATATCAATATGGTATCTAACAAAAAATAAATGTACAGTGAATCTAATTGCAAACCATTTCCCCTTAAACAAATGATTATGAAACTTAAGTTTAAAATAATTTTAAATGAAAACATTTGGTAGATTTGAAAAAAAGATGTCAGCATGATATTGAAAAGGGTTCAATAAGAACTCTTAATTGAAGAAAATAAAGTTTGACTTTGAAATTATATATAAAATACCTCTGTTCTCCAACATGCACGACAAGATAACTTAATTGAAAACCCCTATTTCATAAAAACAGTACATGTCTTGCCCCGTGAGACAAAACATGACTGCACAAATAGTAATTTCACGTCTATAAGGTTCTTTTGAACAATTTTCGCTGCTTGCATGTTTTTGTATTTATCAAGTCCTCTCTTTCATTTCATGTATCAAAAGCATATTTTTTTGAGTGAATAAACGTAATTAAAATGGGTTCATATAATTCCTGCAAATATTACTAGTTCATATAAAATGATTCATCAAATCTTCAGATGAAATAAGTCATGTGTTGAAAACTGAAATAGCTGCCTACACAAGAACCAAGAAAGAATTTGACAGGCAATGCACCACTATAGTTGCGGATGTTAAGGAAAAGAAATTCATTTTGAAAAGAAAAAACCTAAACAAATACTTTCATTCAATAGTAGTGTGATTTAAAGACTAGCAGAAATAAGCAAATTGCAAGAAATTTGGGAAACGTCACTTTCCTTACAGCATTTTGTATCGAGATTATAAGTACTTTCGTATTTGAGCATGGTGAAGAATGAAAAAGTCGTTTAGTTCCGATGCTTGGTTTTATATCAAGGTTTTATGTCTGGGTTACGTGTAAAACCCTCACAAATCAAACAAATTTGAGATAATCAGTTACCTTAAAGGGGCATACAGGTTCAAATTAATTATCACTGATTTAACTTAAATTCTTCTATTTGATTCTTGTTTCGCAACATACCAAATCTAAATACAAATAACAAAAGTCAAATAGAAAAAAGATAAGGGGATTAACAATGCATGTGCTTGTTACAATATATCAGCATTTCGTGCATATTGTAGAATAGATGCCATCTAATAAACCATCTAAATAACATCCAAATAAAAGAGGGACGAAAGATACCAGAGGGACAGCCAAACTCATAAATCGACAATAAACTGACAACGCTTTGGCTACATATTAAAAGGACAAACAGACAAACAATAGTAAACATAACACAACATAGAAAACTAAAGAATAAACAACACGAACTTCACCAAAAACTAGAAAGACACACTATAATTAAAGACTGACGATAGTCATTCGACCCGATATTAACATACATATATACAGTTACTGTAAACCAACTTATTTTTGCGAGCACTTTATTTTCGCGACTTTCGCGAGTAGAAAAATAACGCGAACATAAATCGTCGCGAATATGTAAAACTTAGATCTTTCCTTATTAAACTATATCCAGAAATTGGAAAATCTCGAAATTAAATAGCCGCGAAATAGACTAGAAAGGGTAAAACGCGAAATAAAGTATCCGCGAAAATAAGTTGGTTTACAGTATCTCGAAGTCAGCCGGACCAGAGCAATATTTCGAGATACACGTAGTTCGACTCAAACGAAAACCGGAAGTTTGAGAGACCAAGGGACACACCTGTTGACTAGCTTGGTAAAGCTAAAATAAGTCCGGTTGAAAATGGGAAGGGGATCACTATTCTGGTATCAGATCGATGTATTTGTATGTCCGGGTCTTTCATTATTATAATTACATTATTTTTACTTATTCAATTGTTTCGGTTACAATTCTTTCCTATTGCTTTTATCCGAGAGAGTAATTTCCAATCGATCTTAGCATTATTTAGGTCATTTAAAGTTGACAAAATTGTTTATTATCGGATACAAAAGATTTAAACAAATTTTGAATTCTCTTCATTTTCTTTCATCTCACACTTTCTTTTCAAAAGAAAATATGACAAGATAAAAGACGCCGATTTAGAAGTTTTATGTATTAGTAATTACCAACGGAGGTCTTAATCCCCGCTTTGTACACATCCAAGCTCATCAGTTAAAATTACGATTAATAATTTTTGTGAACATTTTAAATACTTTTCATGAACATTAACAACGTATCCCTTATTATCTATACAATAATTCGTAAATATAACTCAACATGCAGACATCTTATACGTTCAGGTATTTCACATCCAAAATTTTATGGAAATATTCTTTATAAAGCACAAAAATGTCAGTATTCTCCTCAGAAACTAACACAACCTTAAATAGACTTATTAAAAGGGGATATAGTTACGATACTGTTGTCAGGTCATTAAAGATTGCATATTTTGGATTTAACATTGATTCACTGATAGGGTCTTTGCATCGGAACTAAACACATTTATTTCTAAAAAAACAGTTGTTGGCATGACACGGGTTATGTTCTTCTCATATATTTTATGATAGTATGATACTAAACCCCTAACGGGAGGGATTGTACCTGATATTCATATGATGAAGACATAATCTTTCAATCAGTTTAATTGAGGTCTGGAGCTGGCATGTCAGTTAACTGCTAGTAGTCTGTTGTTATTTATGTATTATTGTCATTTTATTTATTTTCTTTTGTTACATCTTTTGACATCAGACTCGGACTTCTCTTGAACTGAATTTTAATGTGCGTATTGTTATTCTTTTACTTTTCTACATTGGCTAGAGGTATAGGGGGAGGGTTGAGATCTCATAAACATGTTTAACCCCGCCGCAATTTTGCGCCTGTCCCAAGTCAGGAGCCTCTGGCCTTTGTTAGTCTTGTATGATTTTAAATTTTAGTTTCTTGTGTATAATTCGGAGTTTAGTATGACGTCCATTATCACTGTACTATTATGCATATTTTAGGGGCCAGCTGAAGGACACCTACGGGTGCGGGAATTCTCGCTACATTGAAGACCCATTGGTTGCCTTCGGCTGTTGTTTGCTCTATGGTCGGGTGGTTGTCGCTTTGACATGTTCACCATTTCCTTTCTCAATTTTATTTTTTACATTTTATGAAAGATAATCTTAAGTAAACACTCGTGGAAATAGCATGTCATAAATTCATACAATGGCCAGTGATCAATAGTTTAATTACAGGTGTATTGTCAGATTAACTCTTCAATCCATTTTAATCCCCGAGGTCATGTTTTGACATATGTGTATTAGTTCGAGATAAATAATGAATTTTGAATGCTTTTGTTAACCTTGGGACCGTAAATTTAGTTCGACTCAAGGGAATTTTGGGTTTCATGCTATGAACTTTTAAATTATGCTTTTCTACAACTAAATTTTGTTTCTGATTGGTTGTCATTTCGCATTTTTGTAAGTTCAATAAAGCATTTGAAAATTCTATTAAAATTTCTTAGAAGAAAAGACTACAAAATTTAAGAAGTTTAAGATTAATAACTGTAGAAAACACACAAAATTTGGAATTTGATTTATGTTATGTATTTTCAAAATCTAATAGTAAAACATCTCAACAAGGATTGTTAGCCAGAAACTTAAGGAGACAGTAAACGATTTTTAGGAATATTCCTTTTTTAGTTCACTTTCATTTGATATACTTAATCATTACTTTGAAAGTGTACGAGCATTAAAAAATACTGAGTAAAAAGTGCAAGATATATTTTTGTTATTCAGACACATTCACACAGTTGTGATGACTTATATTCCTTGAAAGTTGACATGTGAGTAACGGCCCCGCTCTCACATTTTTCAGAGAATGATGCATAAATTCTTCAGAGCTTATTGTTATTGATAATATTTATTTTGTGGTCATTTTATTTTGGGGTGAATGTTCTAAAACGAATTAGGAAGAAAAAATAATGAAATTGACGATACATTAGTTTTACTATCACCATGATCATTTTGATGACCAATACGATGTGTCGGTATTTCAACTTATTATTGATCATTAATCTTCAAATGCCAGTATAGTCGTATTATCTGTAATTTTACTGATTGCGTCCTCTTCCCAATTGTAATAGAATAGTATTTAAAAAAATTCCGAACTCCAATGTAAATTCAAAAATACGACGAAAGTCCGTAAAACTGACAGAATGAACAGTCGAATATATAAAATTGAATACGTTGACTAATTGTGGATTCTCATTGCGGATAATGCATTCATATAAGACTCCGCCTACCCTGTCGACGTGTCCGGCATAGCTACTCTTGGAGGTTATGGAATGTCTATAGTTGTTGATGGTTAACTTGGTTATGGAATGTCTATAGTTGTTGATGGTTAACTTGGTTATGGAATGTCTATAGTTGTTGATGGTTAACTTGGTTATGGAATGTCTACAGTTGTTGATGGTTAACTTGGTTATGGAATGTCTACAGTTGTTGATGGTTAACTTGGTTATGGAATGTCTACAGTTGTTGATGGTTAACTTGGTTATGGAATGTCTACAGTTGTTGATGGTTAACTTGGTTATGGAATGTCTACAGTTGTTGATGGTTAACTTGGTTATGGAATGTCTACAGTTGTTGATGGTTAACTTGGTTATGGAATGTCTACAATTGTTGATGGTTAACTTGGTTATGGAATGTCTACAGTTGTTGATGGTTAACTTGGTTATGGAATGTCTACAGTTGTTGATGGTTAACTTGGTTTGTCTCTTCTACATTTTTATATAAGCCAAACTATTCTATTATGTTGCAGTTTTTTAAGCAACAACAAAAAACACCTTACAACAGCATGAAATTTGCCGATATAAGGAAATACAGCACTTTCATTACTTCATGAAAATGTAATTGCACTAAACCATAGGAGAACGAAAAGATAAAAGTAAAATGCCAAACATGTATAATAAACTCTCTAAAAGGTTTTGAACTCAAAACAAGACTTGTGTCATTGATCAAATACATTCGTTCAGTGTATGTTTACTTGTTTCTGTTAATATGTCTTTTTGATTTAGTTAAGCCATTTCAATTGATATTTTATATTATATTGTTTAGATGAAACGCGCGCCTGGTGTATTAGATTATAATCCTGGTACTTTTGACAACTAATTATAGTGTGTCTTTCTATGTTGTTATGGTACACTTCTACTTCAGGTTAGGGTGCAGATTGAAATTTGTTACACTTGTCGTTTTGGGCCCTTTACAGCTTGCTGTTTAGGATGAGCAAAGGCTCTGTGCTGATGGCCGTACTTTGACCTATAAATGTTTACTTTTTACATATTGTGTGACTCATTTCTATTATCATTTTTAGCCAGACGTTTTGTATTTTTAACCTCAAAATTATCTTGTAAGTCTTAACTGCCAATGCACACACAATAAGTGTGCAGATATATTTAAAAATATGCATGAACGTCTAAACAACGTAGTTCTTTTATTTCGTTTTCAGATATATTGATTATGACCTGTCACACAAAAAACCAACATTTCGATCAGTGGTCACAACTCCAAAATTTCTATATTCCTGCTGTATATCCGTCTGATTTGTATGTTTACCGATAGCGTCCAATTCCTGATTGTAATAATAAAAAACATGTTAGTAAAAATAAGGAATTCCAAGGTGAAATCAAAAAGGGGTAACACCATAAAACCTAACAAAATAAAAACGGTCAACTATATCAACTAATTGGAATTACGTATGTCGACTTTTTTTTTTATTATCATTGCGGATTAACATGCATGTACGAAGTCCCTTACCCTGTCGACGTATCTGGTCGTGCTTCTCGTGGATGGCATGAGATTCCGTCAGTACAGTTTGTATTTTTGATTTGTGTCTTCTATTTGTGTCTATTATTCATTTGTTTCTCAGTCTTATATTTTGTCTCATTTATTTGTATTGTAGTCCTTTCATGTAGTCTTGTCATTTTAATGTTATAATTAACATTCCCATTAAAGCGGGAGGTTTGGCATGCCACAAAACCAGGTTCAACGCACTATTTTTATTTTAAAATGCCCTGTACCAAGTCAGGGAAATGGCCATTGTTATATTATAGTTCGATTCTGTGTGTGTTACATTGTAATGTTGTGTTTCTGTTGTGTCGTAGTTCTCTTATATTTGATGCGTTTCTCTCAGTTTTAGTTTGTAACCCGGATTTAATTTTTCTCTATCGACTTATGAATTTCGAACAGCGGTATACTATTGTTGCTTTTATTTCTCTAAGCTATCGACAATTGATATTACTGCATTAACCTTATACTTTTTTCTGTTTAATATAACAATAAGTATCATATATGTAGCACAAACTGATATCCTTTGCTCCCTTACATAAATCATTTTGAATTGTATACCAGATAAATAAATGTTTATTCAATTCTCAATTTTATGTTACACATAGTTACATTAAATTCGGATCACAAAATGAGGCTATTTTGGCAGTGTTTGTTGTTTGGCACTTACATTTTGAAGCCTTAATGCAAGCATATAGAACAAGAATAAAACGTTGAATACAGATTTCCATCAGAGAATGTCTTCTATTTCGTTATTTGAAAAACTTCACAGGGCCTCGAAGGAAATAAAGCTGAAATGGTGTTCTTCTGGGTATTTACATCTCTCCATTTTGCTAGTTTAACCTGCCTTGTTTTCACATGTAGAGATGCCGGTAACACATTTATGTTGATGTATATATAAAGATAAAACAAATTAAATATAATTTTTCAAAACTAGTTTAAAATCCATCAAGATTTTCCCACAAACATATTTGATTGAGAAAAATAGTTAATGTCAATCCCTATCTTCCGTTGTCTATTGTATTTATTATCAAAGGATCTCACAGTATACTGATATAATCGTGTACCTAATTAGAATATAATTTTGTCCTTAATAAAGGACTGAAAGGTCGACATTATAAATTAGATGAATCAAACAGATTCAATTATGGTCAAGTAGTTTAGCAGGAAAATTATACATAAACAAATAGTCTACAGCATTTTCACATGACATGCTTGACTTGTATTAACAAAGTTTTTCGACAGAGTTGTAATGCTAACATCCACTAAACGCTCTTAACAACAACATGCATTTTGATGAAAAGAGGGGATGCAGCATTGTTATCACTTCAAGAGAAATGTAAATTCATTAAACCGTAAGATGCATTGAGTGTAAACAGCCATTTGCTTAACATGTCAAAAAAGCTCTTGAAAAAGTCTAGCTTGAACGTTTCTAGGCCAGATGTGTAAGATGATATAAGGATCAAAATGGCCGTTTATGACTGAAATATGTATACCGATATTCATATACGAATTTTGTAGGAATATTTAATTAACATACATAACCTCACAAACAAAAATCAAAAACTTCTTGCTAAGTTCTTTAATTTCACATTTAGATATACTGATGACTTCCTGTCATTCAATAATCACGTTTCAAGGAGTGCTGACATCTCTTATATCCAAGCGAACTTACAACTAAGACTATTTCGGGAAATAACACAATTGTATGAACTTAAATATAAAATTTAAAACAAACTAAATAACAACAGTAGTTTAAAATACGCAGAGATGTTTCCAACAATCATGTTTGAGTAAGACAATCGCAATCCTAATTTTTTGTTGTAGAAGTGTACTTATTATCAAAGTATATTCATAGTTTCCCGAAAATACTGATATTATCGTTTATCTGGTTAGAGTACAAATATGTCCTTGTTGGATTCCAGGAATGTTGACATTGTAGCTCAGATACATTATAACAATTGTCAAACACGTGGAGTCATGTTTGAGTAGTTTAACAGGAAAATATTACTAAAACGAATATCCTACATAATTTTCACACGACACTGCTAGCCTTCTTTTAATCTACATTTTTGTGATGTCCGCTAAATGTTCACAACAGTTTCCATATTGCTGAAATGAGGGAATATGATACTTTGATTACTTAAACAAAAGAGTAAGTGATCTTACACTGTAATAGATATGTAAAGATAAAAGTCAACTGCTAAATTTGTCGAAAAAGCTTTTCAAAAGTTATAGACCGCTTAACACTATTTCACAATTCTAGGCCAGATGTGTAAGATGATATTAGGATTGAAATGGCCGTATATGACTAAATATATATGATGATATCCACATACAGGGTTTCCGCTGGCGGTAGTGCAAATAATAATAATTGTGGCGATCAAAATTCGTCATTTGCGAAAGAATTTGGCGGAGGAAATATATATAACGATTTAGTTTCCACAATCTTGTTTATTTGCTTTTTCAAGTTTCTCGGACTTTACCCGATCAGACAATACTCGGATTTCACCTTGACCTCATTAAGATTTGGACAGAAAATCAATAATCAGCTGATTGCATTTTATATATAGCTATCGACAACAAAGGACTTATTTATAAAGGTGTTGATTTAATTGTTTGACAAAATGATATGGTTCAATGGCTTCCGCTAAATGTCACATACAGAATTTATTTACCACTTTGCGACGCACGTGTTTGAAGCCAACTTTTTACGTCTCCTCCCCTTTTAAAGATAGTTTAGAAAAGAAAGTTGTTGTTGTGACGAAAAATGTTAAAAGCAAGAAAAACCTCCGATTTAAAAGTTTAATTATCCTTTGACTTTAAATAAACTCATCATAGATACCAGGACTAAATTTTATATAAACGCCAGACGCGTATATGTAATTGATTGGGGAGACTACCTTAAAGTCGTTTGAGAGACACCCGTGTTTCAAGCATAGTTTTGGGTCTCAACTTTTTCATTGATGATGGTAAGGAAAATAAACCTGACGTTGTGAAGAAATCTATTAAAAAGGTTGGAAACAACCCCTCGAATGAGAGTAACCCTTCAATTTAATGACTACACATGAAATGAGGGACCAATTTCATGTGATAAAAGCTTTTGTTTTGTTGTAAAAACCTCTTCTTAGTACAAAAGGGCACATCAGTATTTTTCTTTTAAAGACACTTTCCCTACGAACTTTACTGGTATTATATGATCAAAACATGTCTATTCCAGGACTTATATCTTCTTTACTATTAAAAGTATAGTGGCCCCGTCATTTAGAAAAGTTGTTTAAAATACAATGAATATTTCCCCCTTTTAAAAATCTGTTGTTTTACAGTAAATGTTTAGTGTTTATTCATCAAAATGTAGACTCTAAAATAAGTTTGAGAGAATAATCATAGACACAATGGGGCAAGATCATCTTATTTAAAGGAAGATGGGGTAGAAAAAAAGGTAAATTTTAAACGAAAAATATATTACATGTATGTTACTGGGCGAAAACAAATAATAAAGTTGCGAAAAATATATTGTTTTGGCGAATGAGGTTGCGAAAAGAATAATTGATCCAGGGGACACCCTGCTCACGTATGAATGTTTAAGGACTATTTAATTAACACACATAACCTCCCGAAATCAAAATCAAAAATGTCTTGCAAAAGTCTAAAATTTCACATTTAGATGTATTTATGACGTCCTGTCATTCAATAATCACGTTTCAAGGAGTGCTGATATCTCATATATCCCAGTGAACTTGACTATGACTATTTCGGGGAATAACAAAATGATATGAACTTAAATATAAAATTTAAAACAATTTTTCTTTAGAAGTTTAAAACCCGCAAAGATTTTCCAACAATCATGTTTCAGTAAGACAAATAGTTCATCGAAATCCTTATCTTTCGTTATAGAAGTGTATTAAATATTTCAACTCTTTAAACCACTATTCTACATACTAAACTTAAAGCTCGACTGAAAGAACTCGTCAGCTTATGTTTCTTTGAAAAAAGGCTCTTGACGTTTTGAATATCTAGTTTTGGGCTGGAATTCAGCTTACTTTGTGAAAAATCATGCAGAGTAAAGGAGAAAATATACCGAAGAGGATATCACTGCCATGCTCGACATTTTAATTGACAACATATTTGTTGAATTTAGAGGTTTGGTCTTCTAACAGACTATTGGAATCTCAATGGGTGCCAATTGCGCTCCTCTACTTGCAGATTTGTTTTTATATTCCTATGAAGCAGAATTTATCCAACGGCTTGTACAAAAAGGAGAAAAGAAATAAGCCCAGTCTTTTAATTTCACCTTTCGGTACATTGATGATGTACTGTCTCTTAATAATAATAGATTCAGTGATCACTTACATTTAATATATCCAAGTGAACTTGAAATTAAAGATACTACCGACACAGATAAATCTGCTTCATATTTAGATCTTTTTCTCGAGATGACTAATGATGGTAGGTTAAATATCACAATTTATGACAAAAGCGATGATTTGAATTTTCCTATAGTCAACTTTCCATTTCTGTGTAGCAACTTCCCAGCGGCATCAGCATATGGAGTATATGTGTCTCAATTGAAATGTTATTCTAGAGCTAGCTCAAAGTACGTTAATTTTGTTGAACGAGGAATACTGCTTTCTCAAAAGTTGCTAAGACAGGGCTATGAATCAATCAAATTAAGGTCATCACTCAAGAAATTTTACGGTCGCCATAAAGAGCTGATTGGCCATTATGACAAAAGTGTGTCAGAAATCATATCTGATATTCTTCCTCAGTCATAATAACCTCCATCATTACCGAACTGAACAAAGAAATAACACGACGGGTGCCGTATACGGTGCAGGAAATGCTTATCCTTCCGGAGCACCTGATTTCACTCCCGATTTTTAGTGGACTTCGTATTGTTTCTTAATTATTATTTATAACTGTTGATGTACATGTCCTTAGTTTTGTGAGTCTTTGTTTACTCCTTGGTTTTGATTGTTATTTTCTTTTCAAAGTATTTCATAGTTCCCCGAAAATACTGATATTATCGTTTATCTGGTAAGAGTACAAAAATGTCCTTGTTAGATTCCTGGAATGTTGACATTGTAGCTGAGATAAAAAAAAATAACAATTGTCAAACAAGTGTGGTCATGTTTAAGTAGCTTTACTTGAAAATATTACTAAAACAAATATCTTACATACGACACTGCTAGCCTTATATTAACCATATTATTCTACTATTGTGATGTTTATAGTGACTGAAACAACAGTATATATGTAGGACTCCAAAGTGCGATGGTACTCTAATGTGCGATGGTGACGCTAAAACGCGATGGTCTACGCTCAAGTACGATGGTGTCTTACGCTAAATTACGATGGTATTTTGTTTGCTAAAGCAATATGGTTTATCACGCTAAAATTCAATGGACCAACAGTATAAATTTGGGTGATAAAAACATGCATGGATTTTTAAAAAAATAGTCTATTTGCAATAGCTAGATAAGCCTTTTTCAACGGATTTTTATAGTTCGTTCTTATGTTGTACTGTTTTACCACTGTCCCAGGTAAGGGAAGGGTTGGGATCTCGCTAACATGTTTAACCCCGCCACATTGTTTATGAATGTGCCTGTCCCAAGTCAGGAGCCTGTAATTCAGTGGTTGTCGTTTGTTTATGTGTTACATATTTGTTTATCGTTCATTTTTTTAGACAATTAAGGCCGTTAGTTTTCTCGTTTCAATTATTTCACATTGTCATATCGGGGTCTTTTATAGCTGACAATGCGGTATGGGCTTTGCTCATTGTTGAAGGCCGTACGTTGACCTATAGTTGTTAATGTCTGTGTCATTTTGGTCCCTTGTGGACAGTTATCTCATTGACAATCATACCACATCTTTTTTTTTTTACATATTTACATTGTTACATAAATGTAATGATCAAATTCAACTGCTAAACCTAAGAGATCAGGAAAATGTCTTGAACCCGAAACACGACAAGTATATCATGGTGGATGATGCGTGCATATAAGAAGTCGGCTGCCTTGTAGAAGCATCCAGGCACGGTCATCTTGGATGGAATACGATTCAAGCAGTCACTGTATTCTTGATTTGTCTTAAATTAATGTGTGTTTTCGTAAAATAATGTACATGAGACTTGATAAATATTCTAAACCATTCTAATCAATCAATGTTAGATTCTTTGTTTACCAAATCATCCTAAAATGTGTGTCTACTAGTTTTTAGAAAAACTTATCAAAAACCTTCTAATTTTGTCTAGTTCAGGATTGTGTAAAGTGGTAGCTTACATTTTTTGGAAAAACAGATGTTTTTTTATGGATTGCGTGAATACATCGGTTTTAAACACACTTTTGATATTTTTATATCTTGCAATGAACAATCTAGCCAAATGTACACCTAAATTGATTGAAAAGGTTGGGCAGTATAAGTTCAATGGGAAGAAACTTGTTACAAGTGCAACTTTTTTTATCAGGTCAGACATTCCTTGATATTTAAAGTGCATGTATGTATCACATCGAACATGTTTTGTGTTTTGTAGTTGAATGAGTAATCAGAATGGCAACAAATCAACCACAGAATGTGTTAGAATGGCAACTCCATTATGTTCTAAAGAATGCAAACCTGCTTCAGTATTATGACAGCTTCATCCGCCAAGGTATAGTAAAATTAATTTTAAAGATTTGATTTAGAAATATAGTTAATATAAAAATAAGGACAACTTGAGAGAACTATCATCAGGAACCAACAAACCATGGTTGAATCTAAAGTGCTCTTATTTCTCTTCTAGAATGAACGAACCACGCATTTAACATAGAATGAGAAACAATTATAAAAAACCGTGATAAGACAAAAAAAAAATACAAAAATCAAAAGAGAAAAACAAGTTTGGTTTATGCTAAAACCAATGAAAAAAAAATAAAGCAGGCAAAAACCAACTATAAAAACAGTGATTTACAGATGTCTGAATTTCGATAGGCAAATGAAGAATATATTGGTGTTTAATATATATGAGGAATCAACTCACCCAACCAGGTTCAATGGCGTGAAAGCACAACAGAAAAACCAGATACACTAGCCAATAAAAAAGGTTTGATTTATCAGTCTGATAATACGGATACACCGAACCCTAACAAAGAGAACAAATAGAAGACAGATAGTTAGTATGTTAGAGCACTCGCAACTACAGGCAACTAATCAATTCCAATTATCCACCAAACCATCTTTTCTAAACAATTCAACATGACGCCTAGCAGCGTTATATTTGTCATATTATTGCTGCAATGTTGAATATCCTGTTTGTCTTTTTTTTTTTTAATACAGTAACAAATGACTTACGAATATCTCTTCTGGTTTGTCTTTGCTCTCGATATCCTAAATGTATGTTTAAAAAACAAGATCTGCATTTGGTTATTAAAATTCAGTTTTCCTTAGTTACAAAACATCATATCATACACATTGTACATGTACCACCACAATGCACAATGGCATCTTTCGTGTGTTTATGATTTAAAAACATACACAAAGTATTAAACATTTTCATATGGATTTTTTTTGGTCAAATTTCGTTGCATTCTGGATCTGGCAAAACCCTAAAAAAATCTCATTTCTAGATCCGGATGTAGGTCTATGATTAACGTATAAAGACTGCATCATCGTGTTGTCGAAGATTTGCTAAAACCAACGAAGAAAAAGTAAAGTATTGACAAAAATGGTTGAACATTTCAGCAAGATTGCTATATTGAAAATAAATAACTGGATGATTAAGACACAGATGGAAGGTTACAAAAGGAAAAATTAAGTCATACATGATCATGTATTTTGTTTATATATGAGGATACATGACGTTGTTTCGAAAATATATATAATGTTTTCATGTTCTCCTATAACACTGAGTTCACATCACATATCTGAAATAAATTACACAACACAAATTATTATTATATTTAACACCTGAAACATGCTATTCTGCATGATTAATATTTTGCAGGTGAATGCGATGTTGTCGAGCTATATAACTCAGAGGATGGGAAATTCAAAGAAATAATGAAGAAGGTTGGAATGGCAAGGGAACCGGTGCTTATTCGTCAGTTCAAAAATACCCTTCTTGAATGGATCAAAGATCCAGGTATAACCATGTCAATATTTGTCTGCATTTTAAGTCACCACTAACTCAGAAATAATGGCAGTGATGTATATTTCAAAACCATTTAATGTGGACATGGAAGAGAACAAAAAATGTCATTTACATTTTTTTCAATATTGGAGTGTGCTTTCATCCTGTTCATAGATATATAAATGAAATGGTATAAAAAAAGCAATGAAAGAGGTTGTTAAATTTGATATATAAAAAAGATGATTTGGTATGACTGCTAATAAGACAACTCTCCACAAGAGACCAAATGAAATAGAGATAAACAACTACAAGTCACCGTACGGCTTTAACAAAAATGAGCCTTTGTGTTGTTCTTTGAAACATCATGTACATGTTTGTTAGTTTTTATAGTGATTAAGATTATAACTTTATGTTAGCTGCTGTACATTTTTACCTATTATGTCTATTTGTTTTGTTCACGCACCGTTGTCAATATAATCGAATTAGATGTGACTGTCATACAAGTAAAGGTTTGACTAGCTATAAAACAAACATTATACATAAGAAAATGCCTGTACCAAGTCAGATATATGACAGTTGTTATCCATTTGTTTGATGTGTTTGAGCTTTTGATTTTGCCATTTGAATAGGGACTTGCCGTTTTAAATTTCTTCGGATTCAGACTAATTTTTAACAAAACCTACAGACTGCTGAATTGAGACAGGAGCATTCAAAATGTGGCGGGCTAAACATGTTTTTGAGCGCGCACCTCTCTCCTAACCTTATTTATGTTTTGGCAGTATTTGAATAGACATTTTATCATATATTTCACGACTTTTAAGTCTATTTAAACCATTATACATTATACCATATATTTCACACGTGTTAAGTCTATAAAAACACAATTGACAGAAAATAATAGAAAATCAATCAAACATTGGACAAGGTAAACTTACCATTGTTCAACAAACCTATCTGTTGTCTAAATCAGACAACAAATGATTTTCATACATTTCACATTTATCTTGATAAGAAGAAAATATTCCAAATTAGGAATAGAATAACCAACATTGTCAAATTAAGTGTCCATTATAGTCGTTGCCCTTGAATAATCAATGTTAAAAGGTATAACCTTTTAGTGTTTTAGGATAATATCGAAAATCTTAGAATAAAGATTTAAATATTTGTCCTCCTATAATACTATAATAAGAGAAGACGGAAGTTTTGTTCCAAAGCGAAAGAAGGTTAACCTAAAAATAGGCATTGCATCATTTTATTTTAACTTAAGATGTACATTTCAGGAAAGAATGATAATGTACCAAGCTATATAAAGAAAGCTGAAGACTCTCCACGGTCTCCACCTGCACGACGCTTGAAGACTTATACTGAAACTGATATTTATTCTGGGGTTCAGAAGATTATAAAACAGGTACATGAGAGACAAATGAAAGAGAAAGGAATTGTCAGTATGCTTTAGATATACACAGATTAGGTTTATAGATATAGGAAGATGTTGTATGACCGCCAATGAGAAAACTCTCCATCCAAATAACAATTGAGAAAAGTAAACCACTATGGGTTATTTTAAACATATTCATTTATAGTGAACTGGGAAACCAGTTTTGCAACTTATATTTATCCGTTTCTACTTTGCCGGTGAGAGTGCTGCCTTGTAGCGGCATTAGCCTGCTCATTTTTGAAATCTAAAAGGGTGTCTCTCTATTAACATGGGTCAGCCATGTATCGCCCTCTTCCGACGGACTATCATCGTTTCCTCAAGACCATACTCGCAAATGGTTTCAAGGGAGAGCCGAAAATTCAGTGCCTAAAATTTTCATCTCGGAAGGGGAATCAAACCAGGAACCTTTGTGTTAAGAGTCCGATGCACTGACCACTACGCCACTGCTCACATACACACACTACCTATATATTTATATATATCTATCTCAATACAAGTTTCAATAAGCATATTAAGTGTGTGACTTCATCATGTTCAGGTGAGATATTTGCATCCAGAAGAAGTCCTATTCGCTCTGTTTTGTTATTCTGTAGAAAACTATTGTGGAGAGAAAACATTACTGATAAAAATTATCAACAAACTAAGAGCTACTCTTCCTCAACAATTGACCCTTTATAGGTTCAAAGTCCGATAATGACATTTATCAGCCATTTGTTGTTGATTTTTGTTTGAAGTGGGGTTTAAACTATACATTGTAAGAAATTGGAAAATCTTGAAACAGCAAATATAATGAGCAAAACCAGATCTGCAGAAAAGTCAATTTCAGTTGACAACATTGAATAAATACTTATGATATTAGTTACCCGTTTATGATATATAAGAAAACTTCAAGTCCGGTGTAAGAATATGCATCCTCTCCTTATTTAAAACATCAAAAACTTGACTTCAAGATACATTTATTTTTGGTTTTTTTTGTTTTGATACTTTGTAGCTATGTTAATGGGAGTAATATGTTATTCAAATACTATCCATAAAATAATCGGGTGCTAGGTCTTTTCAATGATATTTCAAAATTTAAACGCAAGAAATTATAAAACATATGAGAGTAGTATTGTATATTGTGATTTATGATACATAATTGTGTTTTTAGCGATCACAACAGGAAAATGTTGTCAAAGGTAAAACATTATTTTTAGAATACCCTTCTCATATTGACTTATTCGTTCTTTCATTTTACATGTCGGAGGTACTATAACGCATGCAGCTTTTGCCAGAGACGAGTTGTAATGTTTGACATCTAGTTTCAGAGTGCCACTACATTTAAATTTCAATTTTGTTTCAACTTAGATTTGTTTTGAATCTTAATTGGTCACCATTTGACAATGATGGGTTGTATTTTGTTACATTAAAATTTCAATTTCTTTTCAACTTAGATTTGTTTTGAATCTTAATTGGTCAACATTTGACAATGATGGGTTGTATTTTCTAGCACGTTATTTATATTTCAGAAACCAAGTTCAAAAAGTAAAATCACAAAAATACTGAACTCAGAGGAAAATCAATTAGGAAAGTCCATAATCACATGGCAAAATCAAATAACAAAACGCATCAAAAACGAATGGACAAGAACTGTCATATTCTTGACTTGGTACAGGCATTTTCAAGTTTCCTGATACTTTTTAGGCTTTTTTTGCATTTATACGCAGCCAATACTGCTCAACAATACTCTTCATATATAGTTAAAAGCTTTGCAATGAATGCTTTGAACCTTTGAGAATTTCGTACTTAATTCTAATTTTTATTCGGATATGTGGGTTTTAAAATGATTGACATGAACGTGTTTGTATTCAGTCTTATGTAGACGAAACGCGCGTCTGGCGTACTAAATTATAATCCTGGTACTTTTGATAACTATTGTGTTATTTGTTTTCTTGAAATTCACAATATTGAACATATTAAATGAAACATGTATTTTGTGGATCATTTTAAACGGTAGTTAATTAAAAAAAATTATTTGTGAAATTTCAATAGCATAAATTCAACATGTTCAATTCAAATTAGTAATACTGGTCTTTAAACATGCAACAACAAGCATGCATGCCAATAGCATACAACTGTTTGTGATATGGCATTATTGTATAATGCTTTGTACCATGTATACTGCAACTAACACTATAACATAGTAAAAGGAAATTGTTCTTTCAAAATTATTATTATTCAGATCAAAAGCAACATGCACTCTTTCCGTACTATGATGTTTTACTAAACACAACAGTTCTTGATCAGTTGGTTTTAGATCATCTAATTTCCATGTGTATCTTGATAATAGTGGACAGAGAGGAAATTAGCAAACCCACCACACAACGTCAACGTAACAAGGTTTTACTTGATATGATAACTGCGCGACCATTTGGTACCTTCCAGGTGTTTAAGGATGTATTAAAACGATCTGATCCACACAATAGTAATGTTCTCGAACTTGTTCGTAGAATGCACGGCACAGACGCCAAGGATGAACATGACAGTTGTCGTGGTATTAGTGAGTAGATTTATCTTTGAAAAAAGTTGAAATTCAAATTATGCAAAATAATGTCTGGTAATTGAAAAAAAACCAATTATAATTATTACATTTGCACACTCACACACTAACACACAAACAATGTTCAGGTCATTAATTACTTTTAATACTGTATAACCAGAATTCATTAATCTCGTACTCTTGTCCATTTTACCAAAAAAAATAGTATTAAATAAATAGGCTGAATGATATCGAAATTTACAGTTTATGTTTATGATACATTCTGCTTTATAATCAGCCACAGGGGACATGTAGAATCCGTAATTCTAAATACAAATCCGAAGTATAAAGATGTAAGAAGATTTGGTATGAATGCTAATGAGACAACGCTCCATCCAAGTCACGATTTGAAAAAAAGTCGACCATTGTATGTACAGCCTTTAAGGTCGTATGGGTGTCTTCCTCCATCTTGGATTGTAAAAAACAGAGAACCAAAGGTCCAGATTTTCTATTAAGCAGGAATGCAGATATTTAATGTGAATTTTCATTTAAATGAACCAATTTATAAGAATATAACTTATAAGTATTAATATTTTAACGTTTGCCGCCATATTTCTGTTTTATAAAGACTGCATTGGATTCCTTTGCACAACAAATAATGATCATCCCCTTTGTATATATTGTTTTTTCACAAAATTCAAAGACACATACTTCTTTAATATTTAAATAATTTCAGATTTCCACGAACACATTGTACAGCTACAAAAGAATTACATCATGTTGGTCCATGAGATTGATTGTAAAACAGATATAACTGACCACCTGTACGAGAAAGGTGTCTTAAACACTGAAGAAAAAGAGGAAATTTGTAATCAGTCACTTACCAGACAGAATAGTAATCGAATGTTACAAAATAAATTGTTTAGCAAAGGTGAAGATGCATTCAGGCACCTTATCGAAGCTCTACGACATGCGCAATATGACGAAATTGCTCTTGGTGTGGAAAACACTCAAGTCTCAGAAAACGAAATGCAGTTGTGTCAAATAGGTAATTAAAGCAAGTTTTGATATTTTAACTGCAATTGATTTATGCTAGTAGCTAGTATTCACCTAGTTTGCAAAACCTTCATTTACATCTTTACACAATTATCAAGATACTTGCATAAAACAAAATAGAACACGAACCAATACAACAATTAAATAAATATTTATATCCTTAAAATTTGACAAAGACGTTTCAAATATAATTCAGTAATATCTAATAGATTTGGTCGTTTTAATGTTTACAAAACACGTAATGTTTTAACTCGAATAACTAGTTCATCGGTAGATACCAAGATCGGATTTTTAAATGGTCTTGGAGTCTACACTCTAGGTACTGGCATTTTTTATTATCTTAATAAGTGTTTTTTATTTGTCTTTGTAAATTATTACTTTTACTGTTTAGTCCATTTTAAACAATATCCATTAGACGTGGCTCGAGCCTAATACATATCTTCATTGTTTTATTGTACAATTATTGTAAATTTGTGTATCCTTGTCTTTACTTTTTGTCAATATGCCATTATGTCTACCTTTGTTGATATATTTCCTTGTTTTAATATTGATTAAGATTATAATAAAATATTGACCGGTTGACCCCTATTTTTTATGTTCCCCCATTATGTCTGTTTGTTTTATTCACACATCGTTGTAAATTCAACTGACAGAAATGCAAGTGAGAGGTTTAGCTAGCTATAAAACCAGGTTATATCCACCATTTTCTTCATAAGAACATGCATGTACAAAGTCAGGAATGTGACACTTAATATCCATTTGTTTGATGTGTGTGAAGTTTTGATTTTTCCTCTCGCTTAGGGACTTTCAGTTTCGAGTTTCCTTCGGTATTTTTGTTATTTACCTTTTCATTCGCTCTATCTACAGATTTTGATTATTTTTTTAATTTTCACAGAAATTGTTGTCCATGTTCATAGTATCTACATAAGAACATGCCTGCATAGTATAATTGACAAAGATGAGTGAATAAAACAAACAGACATACTAGGAGGAACATTAAAACAGGGGTCAACCGGTCAACATTTTATTATAACCTTAATCACTATTAAAACAAAAAAATTACAATAGAAAATGTCTGTACCAAGTCAGGAATATGACAGTTGTTATCCATTCGTTTGATGTGTTTGGACTTTTGATTTTGGACTTTCCTTTTTGAATTTTCCTATGAGTTCAGTATTTTTGTGTTTTTATTTTTTATATTTATATGTATGGGTTACGCATCAACAATCATATCATAAACTAAATTTTGGATTTTTAATTTTAGCAGTGCAATATCTGTTATCGAAACACTCAGAATTTAGAACATTCGTGAAAGTTCATTACTCAAAAGTCCCGGAAGGCAGTCATAATTATAGCTTGTTTTCTTCAAGAAATTCAATTTTGAAACTTTTTTTTATAATAGCCAAATTTGAATACGTACAAATATATGTACGAGGGACCGTACTAGATGTAAAGCTTTCTATGTTTCGAAAACAAGAGTTTTCCTGCAAATTAGGAATAAGTTAATGGGAGGACAAAAATTACTCATGAAAATGATAAAGGCTTTGTTCTAAAGAAAATTCAGGCTTGCAATTCGTGTACAACAGTTCATTGATATTGTTCCATCCCTAATCAATGAAAGTGCTAATTTGCGTTTTTTTATTATCCCTTGATGCATAATTTAACTTGATATGAGAACGAAACACAACTTTGAACAATAAATTTACACAACTGGAAAATTCTTTAAAAATAATTTTAAATCACTCTTAGCTTGCCGTCAACATGTGAAATTTCAAAGTAAAATTTGAAATTCATTGATTTTATAACTTAAATATAGTATTAAATTTCAATCATGACTTTTTGTCATAAATTTATAAGCCAGAACTTTCAGCGTTAATTGTATTTTTTTAAAACTTATTCACATCGTCTGAGTTATAAATAAAGTTGTCTTGTTTTAGGAATGAAGAAACACATAGAAAGACAGAAGGAGCAAGGTAAACTTTAATTTTAAGATACTAGTATATGAAATATTCTAATGCATTTTCTATGTATCAATATTTTTTATTGGCTAAAAGTTGCCGTTAAATCCACAGTTGACCAGGCGTAACTAAGGAGAGACCCGCCATTTTGAATTGATTGAATCAACAAATGTTCTATTACTACTATAAACTCGAAATTAGAGCAACACCTACCTCGAATTCATCGTTGTAATGTACATTTATACGAATTTGAATCGTACGGGTAACGTAATAACCTCCAGTTTGAAAGTTTTCATTTGTATGACGTCACTTTTAGCCATGACGTCTTTGCGCCAAAATCATTCATGAATGATTGGGTCAAATTTAGGCAAGTTTTATCGTATCATTTGTTTTTGTAATGCATAAGAATCGGAATAACAGTACTGTAGTTGAAGAGTTGACACCGTCAATTTTGATTTGCCGCTCGCATATTTCCGTTTTACAGTAAACTGCATTTGCGATCGTCAAATCCACAATTGACAGTGGCAACTCTTCAACTACAGTACTGGTATTCTTTAAACAGCCTCCAATTCAGTTGTTGTAGACATGAGTTTCTGTGGGATCAGCAAACCATTTTCAAAGCAGGGTTTTCTATTTCAATTCAAAATACAAGTGCCCGACCTTTCCATTTGAAAAACTGAGTTCAAGCAATACACAAGATTCCGTAAGCTTGATACAGACAATATATTAATTGTATTACAAAGTGATTAAGGATATTTGCATTAAATAGGCTAAAATATGGTTAAACTGCTGCAATTGATAATTAGTCACACTTGAGCTGTTATCAGCTCCTTTGTCGGGTTGTTGTCTCTTAGACATATTTTCCGTTTCCATTCATTATGGTATACTTTGTCAGTATGGTCTTAAATGGTTTCAGGCGATAAACCACAACTTATATTATATCGCTGTTTTTTTTCCGACATAAATGAAATACAACTTCCATTAAAAAAAACAGTTGAAAGGTCAACGTTCTAATGAACTTCTTTTAACTTCTTTTAATTTATAGTAAGTATTCCTTTTTTAACATTTAAGTGTGCTTAATTAAATAGCAAGATAGGAGAACTTGTAATGCATATAAAGAAAAATCGACGATATCAACATGCACATGCAAAACAAACTACTTTTACTTTTCCAGATTTTCATGTGATTCATACTAGAATTGAAGATTTGACTCGTACACATGACGAAGTTATCCCTAAACATATTCTTGGTAAGTTTGCATTTATTATGAGGTGAAATCCAAACTATCCTACTGCCTGTCGATACTTCTATTGTTGCATTGCACTAGTCATATCGTTTATGACTGTCCACGGCGTTACAACACTAAATCTGTGGGATGTGTCTTAGTTCATTTTTTGTGTCAGATGTATGATGTTTTATAATAAATTGTTTGTGCTTTAAAATATTGACTGCGAGCACTCACAAATCGTACTTTCTTGTTGAAAACAATTGTAATGCATTTTTGTAAGTCAGTGTTTATATATTTTTTGTTATAACTCGTCTCACTTCTTTTATATTTACTAATGTATCTGTTCCGGACCATATGAGTATTTGGACCATACGCGTATGGTCATGACCATATGGGTTTATACTCATATGGTCCGACCGTACGCGTATGGTCGGGGGTAATAAACACTCTGTTACAGTTTACTTTAAATACGTCTCAACTCTTCATATGATAGGACTGTTCATTAAAAAGACGCTATCAGATAGGTAATTTTATATTAATTTATATAATCGTAACAAAAAGATTAGCTAAAAAAAAATAGAAGTTTCAAATAGTTAATTTTATTTACTTGTCAAAACTATAATAAACACATTGTATACCAATGGTCATTGCCGATGGTCATTACCGATGGTTATTACCGATTTGTTATAACGAGTTAATGGCAATATGTCGACTTAATAAAAATATTTCATAAAATTTCTTAATGAACTGTTACACAAGAAGTCAATTGAAAGTAACAAATTTTATTTAAGTTGTCTTGTGAAGATGGTGTATTGCAGTCGTGTTACGATATTTGAGATCTAGAGCTTCTTAAAACATCGTAGATATATCGGAATGGCCCAAGACCTCGGTATGACTATACGCAGCTGCAAAAAGGCTAACTTTTCATTCGCAAACAAAATATGTAAATGAAAAGGATCGTGCACAACAAGGACTAGTAAATGCAATAAAGCTATGATGCCGTGTGGAAGTAACTGTCACCTCTAGCCTACCTACAAGAATGTAATTAGCGATGAAAACTAACTAGGGCAACAATATTTAATTTTTACGTAGTCTTTGAATTTTAAAATTAATACATTTCATGTTACCATCATTGCTTTTTAGATAGTTTTTGTATTGATACGTTCATAATGTAATTTGGAAAAATACCTATATGGTCCAAATACTCATATGGTCTGGCCCGTTAATAACCAAACGAGTATTATACTCATATGGTCCGACCATACGCGTACGGTCGGACCATACGCGTATGGTCGGACCATATGAGTATACGCATATGGTCATGACCATACGCGTATGGTCCAAATACTCATATGGTCCGGAACATATCTATGATAAGGATTCAGTATCACGATACATTCTGTTCCTGTGCTATGACCATCACATTTGGTTTTGTAAAATAGTTCTTCCGTACACTATGTACTCCTTACAACAAAATTATTATGTTCACCTGTGTACGTTATGTTATGTAACGCCATTTTGTCAAAGGTTATAGTTGTCTTTCTTAAATTGTTTTACATCTCCACCAATTTTAATTTATATTGTAAAAGATGATATCACAGATCAAATTTATTCGTTCAGTGCATGTTTACTTCTTTTTGTGAACCTAAGTTTTTGATTGAGGTACGTTATTTCTCTTGATATGTTATAGTGTGTCCTTCTGTATTGTAATTTTACATTAAAACATTTAAGTTAGGAGGACTGTTAGTGCCTGTAAATTTTGACCCTATCTATTAAACCAAAGCAGGTAGAGCAAATCTAGCAATCGGTACAGTTTTTTATTAGGTCAAGATCTATTAGCCCCGAAATTCTCAGACAAATCAAACAACCCATTATTGAGTTGCTACATGTACCCCTTAAATGGCAATTTTCAGGACATTTTGCAGTTTTTAGTAATTATCTTTCATATTTTTATAGAAAGAGATAAACGTTGAACCGCAAAAATGTTTAGCAAAGGAAGATTTACAAATAAGTCAATATGACCAAGATTGTCAATTGCCCACTTGAGGAGTTATCGTCTTTTAAAGTATTTTTTTTTATATTTTTTGGTAAATATTTGTGATCTTTAAAAATTTCTTCTCCACTGAAACTGCCGAGATAAACTTAACCAAACTTGGTCACAATCATTATAAGGGTATCTAGTTTAAAATATGTTTCTGATGACCCTGCTTGTTCATTGTTCCATGTGCTTTTTATGCCCCAACTACGATAGTAGAGGGGCATTATGTTTTCTGGTCTGTGCGTCCGTCTGTTTGTCCGTCCGTTCGTGCGTCCTTCCGTGCCTCCGTTCATCCTTCTGTCCCGCTTCAGGTTAAAGTTTTAGTCAAGGTAGTTTTTGATGAAGCTGTAGTCCAATCAACTTGAAACTAAGTACACTTGTTGCTTATGATATAATCTTTCTAATTATTAAGCCAACTAAGACTTTTGACCCCTATTTCACTGAAACTAGAAGTGGGTTATCAGGTTAAATTTTCTGTCAAGGTAATTTTGGATGAAGTTGAAGTCCAATCAACTTGAAACTTTGTACATATGTTCCCTATGGTATAATCTTTATTATTTAATTGCCAAATTAAATTTTTCACCCAATTTCACGGTCCATTTAACATGGAAAATGATAGTGCGAGTGTGGCATCCGTGTACTTTGAACACATTCTTGTTTGTTTCTGTCTTGGGAAAAAGAGTTGCAATCACAATGATAAACATTTGCAATCACAAAAATAAACATTTGTTTACCCTTCCGGAGCACCTGAGATCACCCCTAGTTTTTGGTGGGGTTCGTGTTGTTTAATCTTTAGTTTTCTTTGTTATGTCATGTGTTCTATTGTTTGTCATTTTTTTTTTTTTTTCATTTTTAGCCATGGCGTTGTCAGTTTATATTAGATTTATGAGTTTGACTGTCCCTTTGGTATCTTTCGTCCCTCTTTTGCGATACATGATTATAACATTTATGTGACCGATGATTTACTCATTTGAACTTATGTTTGAATAAAAAAAAAATGCCAATCCTTGGTGCCTAGTAAGTAGAAATAAGTATCAAATTTTGTACACCTGACGCGCGTTTCGTAAACTTATAAGTGACCCTGGAATGAAAAATTTGAAAAGACCAATAAAACTTCGCAGTTAAAAAGCATTGAACCGAACGGTTTTACCAAATTCATCAACGATTTTCGATTGAGTAAAATGAAAGGTGCCACATGTCAAACATGATCTAGTCATCCATTCGGAGTTACACTCTGGAAATTTGATTTGATTCTGACAACAAATCTAGTCATCAGCCTGATCAGATCTGTCGAATTCTAAAAACAGATTTACATTTAACAAACAAATACATGTTGCAAGTGAAACAGCAGAGAAAGAAGTTAATAACAATCAAAACAATCAATCAAAAGAAAATCCGAAAGCTTCTGATACTAATTCTACAGACGAAAAGAGACAGGTTAGAAAAGCTAAACGACAAAAAACCAAAAAAGACAAACAACACCGTTCTTCTGGTGATCAGCAAAGCATGGATCACTTCTTAAAGGAAGCTTTTCGGACACCTTCTCAGAAACCCAATGATGAGACAAGAACACGAAATAAACAAAATGCAACCACCCCTACTGATGAGCTGCATGCAAGAGAGGAACCTGTGAAAAAAACTAAATCCTAATTTCCTATAAAAAAAAATATCTAAAAAAAATATGTTTTTAATTTTATTCAAATTGTATATATATTTTTGTTTACTTTTTCATGTAACTATAGACTGTGTCTATAATGTTAACATAAACATAATTTGTGAGTGTGATGTCTATATAACAGATAGAATACATTCAAAGAAGAAAAATTTAAATACAAGTACATGTAAAGAGTTATTTAAAAATATGGTAAATATTTCAAATACAGATAAAAGTCTATATGAAGACTGTTTAGAATGTAAAAGCAATCTTTTGAATAAAGAGACAAAAACTCTATCAGAAACAAACATTGTTTATAAGTCGCTTGAAACTGGTACGGCATTCATGAACGGTAAAAGCATCAGCATCGCTTTAAAAGATTTTGTTGAAATGTCCAATATAATACACTTATATGGATCTCAGTTCGTCAGTAAACTAATTCAATTTTATAGTTCTAAGTTTGGGATAAATATACTGTCAAGGTCCATTCTTCCAGTATGTCTATTTATAAATTTCCATAAATGGTTAAAATCGATATCAGTTACATGTAGATTATCAATTTCACAAAATAATGATGTATCCACACTATATTGTAATGTAAATCCTGTATATGATGTTTCAAATATAAATACTCCTAGAATTATTCATTTGTTTACATTCCATATCATGCACATGTTGACTGTAAAAATAATTCAGGTAGTGGCTAACTCATACAAGGTCAACACATCAATCTTAGATGTTGAATCTGAAAAAGATAAGAAAATTTGTTACAAGGTAGAAGGTAGCATATTTTATATAAATACCGTAAGTGTCAATTTTAACATCAAAATAATTACACTTCAAAACTATCTAAATCCGGTACATTTCAATTACCTATTAAGAGGGATTTTCGGAAAGTCAGTAATGAAACTAAAAATAGATTTAACCTTTCACAATGCTATATATAGATCTATAAATAACCTGGTGTTTATCTGGGTCATGATCAAGCTTGATAAACAAAACTTCTGTTGGCATTTAAATGTTTTATAAGAACTGTTTTCTATAACAACAAATACAACTAACTACTATGAACATTAAAAATCTTCATATTTGTTCATTAAATTGTCAAGGGTTAGCAAAGAAAGATAAACGCTTTAGACTATACACATGGTTTAAACAACAAAAGTGTGACATTGTAATGGCACAAGAAACCCATTTTTCAAAAGATATTATAACGAAAATTAATAATGAATTTCATGGAAAACACCATCACAGTTTAGGCAAAACAAATTCGAGAGGTGTTTCTTTCTTTATACGCAAAACACTCGATTTTAAAATAATAAATGAATTTTGTGACAATGAAGGAAGAATAGTTTTAATTAATTTGGAAATTCAAGATAAGATATTTACTTTATTAAACTTGTATGCACCAAATGAAGTCCACGCAAGGAACACATTCTTTAAAAAAGTACAAGGTTTAATTGAAGAGCACAGTCTTAGTTCATTAATTGTAGGAGGAGATATGAATGACCGTCTATCTAGTTTAGATACAAAAAATCAAAATCTTCATAAAAAGTTTAAAAAACCAGTAAATAATCTTAAACAGGTAATAAAAACAAATAAACTGATAGACATTTGGAGGCTATTAAATAAAACCAAAAAACAATATACATGGGAAAAAAAAATTCTACAAATGAGGCAAGTAGAATTGACTTTTTTATAATAAGTTCACAAGTACGCATGCTGACAGTATCAGCTGACATCAGACCAGCTCACATTTCAAGTACAGACCACCAAGCTATTTCTTTAAAAGTAGATATTTATTCAAGTAATCGAGGAAAGGGTTACTTTAAAATGAATAATAGTATATTAGCTGACTTTCAATATCAAGAAATAATAAATAAATTAATTGATAAGTATGAGAATAAATTTAATAATGCAAATCTTCTTACTCAGTGGGACTTGTTCAAAATTGATACCAGAGACACTACAATTAAATACTGTAAATCGAAAGCCAAAGAAAGAAAAAATAAAATCAATGTTTTGGAAAGCGAAATTAAAACTTTAAAGGATAGGTTAGATACATTACCTACAGACACAAATAAAAATCTTTTTAATGAAATTAAACAATTAGAAAATGAATTAGACCAAATATATTCATTAAAAGCAAAAGGGGCTCAAATTAGGTCAAGAATCAAATGGGTTGAGGAAGGTGAAAAAAATACAAAATTCTTTTTATCTTTAGAAAAACACAGGCAATAAAAAAAATCTATTAATAAGTTATTGTCCCAAAATGGGGAGGTAACTGTAGATCAAAGTGAAATTCTTGATATGAGTAAAGAGTACTACAAAGTCCTATACAAAAGCTCCAACCCAGATACTGAAATCTTAAAATCATATATTGAAGGAACAAAGATAAATCATTCTTTGACATCTTCTGAAAGTAAACAAGTAGATGGCAAATTAACACTAGAAGAGTTAACATCCTCTATTTTTAAAATGAAACTAAATAAAACACCTGGGAAAGACGGTTTAACTGTAGAGTTTTACAGACAATTTTGGCCAAAACTGAAGACCATAGTTTTGAAAGTCTCTAATTCTTGTTATGATAAAGAATCTTTATCTAATACCCAAAAGATTGGGATAATATCATTAATTTATAAGAAAAATGACCCTTTGTCCCTGGATAACTACCGTCCAATAACTTTATTAAATATAGATGTGAAATTAATAACATATACTTTAGCACAAAGACTTAAGAAAATCTTACCATTAATAATCCATAGATACCAAAATGGATACATAAAAAATCGCTATATAGGATTCAATGTGCGTCAAATTCAGGACATCATAGATTATTCTGAAAATTTTAATATTGAAGGAGCTATACTATTTATTTACTTTTCTAAAGCATTTGATTCACTGGAGTGGGATTTTATGCTGGAATCATTAAAGAAATTTGGGTTTAATGAATCATTTCAGAAGTGGGTTAAAACCCTATATTATGACATAAAAGGATGTATCTTAAATAACGGGTGGATTTCAGAAACCTTTAATATTGAGCGCGGAATTCGACAAGGGTGTCCTTTAAGCGCTATATTGTTTGTTTTATCAGTTGAATTACTTGCTTGCAGAATAAGAGACTCTAATGATATAAAAGGAATACAAATCAAAATTGATAAAAAAAACTCATAGTCTAAAAATTTCACAATTAGCAGATGACACAACTCTTTTTTTTAAATCTAAAAATGAAATAAAGCATGCACTTAATATTATTGAAAACTTTGGATCGCTCTCAGGACTCAAACTCAATAGAAACAAAACAGAAGGTATATGGCTAGGTAAACTTAAACATTGCAAAGACAAATTTGAAAATATTAATTGGAAACATAACGTAAAAAGTCTTGGTGTTTATTTTGGCTCTGATAAGAAAGAATGTCAAAAACTTAATACAGAAAAACAGTTGGAAAAATCTGAAAGAATAATTAAAGATTGGAAAAAAAGGAAAATTAGCATGATTGGTAAAATCACTATCATCAAAACACTTGTCATACCTAATATAACATATATTGCATCACTAATAAATATGTGCAAAGAAACTATATCTAAGTTTAAAAAGATGATATATAATTTTTTATGGGAGGGTGGTAGTGAGAAAGTTAAACGCTCAGTGCTAAGTAAAAACTATTTAGAAGGGGGGTTAAAAATGACAGATATAGATTCTTACATTGAGGCAATGAAAATAAATTGGGTAAAAAGACTTACAGATGAAACTTGGGCAAACTGGAAAATTATTCCAACCTATTATTTCAGTGAGTTTGGGGGTAAAAACCTTATATTTAAAAAGAAATCTGGGTTCTCATAAATCATTAGAAAATATAAAAAACCTGCCTACTTTTTACTTAGAAATCTTAAAATGCTGGATTAAAAATGGTGGCGGGAAGACAAAAAAACCTGAAACCTATTTAGATATCAGAAAACAAGTTATATGGGGAAATCAATATATTAAGAATCAAGGCAAAAGTTTGTACTTCAAACATTGGATAGAAGAAGATATAATTTTTATAAACGATATAATCGACGATAAAGGAGAAATTTCCAAAAAAATCTTAGACAAACTTAATAAGAAACAAAATTGGATAACAGAAACATGTATTTTACGTAAAGCCATTCCTAAATCTTGGAAAGAAAAATTAAAGAGTAAAACATCTTTAAATACTAAAATTCATTTTCAAGATGATATAAAGATGAATAGCCATGGATTGTATTACCATCTGGACAAAATTTCATTCAAAGAAATATATAATATTTTAATTATATCTAATAAAGAGCTCCCAGTAGGATTCTATGTATGGAAAAATCATTTCACTTTTGATAACGTTACTTATTTTATAAAGAAGAACCTTATTTTTACGTTCCATTTTTTAAAAGATAACAGAATGAAAATGTTTAGATGGAAATTACTGCATAATATTACAGCAATTAATTCTAATTTGCACCGTTGGAAAATATCTGATAATCCAAATTGTGTGATTTGTTCCAAATGTGATAACTATAATCATTTTTTCTTTGAATGTAAATGGGTAAAAAATTATTGGTCAATAATCTATGACATATTTATGTATTTCAGTATAGACCAACATGTCTTCTGTCTTAAACATCTTGTGCTTGGATATAAAATTGAAGATATTGAATATAATCCACTTAATCATGTCATAACAATGATTTGTTTTGTGATTTATAAATGTTTTTATTTATCAGAAAAGAGAACTAAATTTGTGAACATGTTGTCAGTTCTAAAAAATGAGATTGAAACACAAATGTTATATCATCCAGAAAGTCTATTTTTGAAAAAATTTCAGAGGAAAATATCCAAACTTTGATTATATCTATTTTTTTTTAGGAGAATTTGATCTAATATAAATACTTCAGTCAGTATTTAAATAACAAAGAATCAATCAATCAATAATTTACAAATCAATCAAGATCAGGGGTCAATAGCTCCTTCTTTGATCTCTTCAATAATTATATTTCATTATTACTTACCAGAAATATCTGATTAATATAAGTTTAGAAATTTACACATTTGATAAGTCACTTGATGACTGCAATAAATTACTCACCACTTTATGAAATTATTCGTCTAGCCATGAGGTCGACCATGCTTGATCATTCTTGATCATTCTACTTTCGGTTAAGCTAGTTTTATATAATCAAAACAAATGACGGACAAAAATCCGTCTTTTGGGTTTTTTTTTATTATAATTTCTTTCTTATATGATTGTTTATATATAGGATCACTGAATAATATGTATGTATTGTGTGCTCGTATGAATACTTTGTAAAATGCAACTAACAAAAGATATAAATATATAAAGTATATTTTGCTAATCAAATCCCCTGGTTTTATTAGCAATTAACTACACAGGGAGGAACCTTAGCGTCATTGTTGTAGCGCTAAGGGACATTGTTCACAACCAGGAATGAAATAAAATATTTAAAGTTGAAAAAAAAAAAAAAAAGGAAATTTGATTTGGTTCGTGTTACTCATTCTTTACTCTTCTGTGCTGTGTTTGGACTCTTATTTTGATATTGATAGACGTGGTCGATTTTGTTTCGCAATGATCTTGACAGTTTGTCTTTGACGTATGAGTTTTAATATCCCTTTAATACCTTTAGCCTAACTTATTCGAGTTAAGTAATACATGCTCACTAGTTCGGTTATTTTATATCATCAAATTAAAGTTGTATAAATAGTTTGATACTTCATTCATTTTTAATCTTCTTTTTTGTTTATATTTGCAGAGCAGTTTGAACGACGCTTGAAACAGTGGAAGGAAGATGATAACCTATTTGTTAGTACAACAGCAGAGAAACAGATAATGAAAAGTATTTTGACCGAAAGTTGTGTAACAGTTGTTGGAAATTCTGGCACAGGAAAAAGTTTCCTTTTGCGTCATGTTGCACTTAAGATGATGGAACAAGGGTATATCATAATTCCGTGTGATACTCCTGGAGATATAAGACAGTGGTTTAAGCATGAAAGGAAGACAATATTTGTCTTTGATGATATATATGGGCGGTATACTCTCAATCAACAGATTTTCAGTGAGTGGAAACAAAGGATTGAACATATTCAATATCTACTTCAAGACAAATGTTGTAAAATTATGTCTGCATGTAGGTTAGATATTTATGAAAACGAACAGTTGAACAATTTGCCTATTTTCAAAACGTGCATCATTGATTTAAACTCGAACGAATTTAGATTGAATGCGTCTGAAAAATTAGCTTTAGCTAAGGTTTACTTTAAGGAAAATGCTGATAAAGTTACCGAGTTGTCAGAAAAACATGATTTTTTCCCACTTTTATGTAAATTATATCAAAAACGAAATCTTCAGAAATCTGTAAACATAGATGATTTTTTTAACAATCCTTTTGATATTTTTGAACATGAACTTGTTGAGCTGTTTAAAAAAGATAAGACTGGTTACATGACATATAGTAGCTTGGTCCTTTGTTTGGTGTTTAATAACACTTTGACAGAAGAAAACTTGTTAAAAAAAGATAAGAAAATAGCATCAGTGATGGAAGATTTACCGGAAGAACTTCAGTTGAAAAAAGGAACACCGGTCAAACGTTTAAGAAATTCCCTTAAAGCTCTGGAAGGTAGCTATGTGGCCAAAGAAGGTAGTACATATAAAATTATTCATGATAAGTTGTTTGACTACTTGGCCAAGTACTATGGAGAGCAGGTGTTACCACTTTTCATTAATCATGCTGAAACTGATTTCATTTCTGAAAGATTTATATGGAAGACAACAAACAACATGAGCAAAAATACAGAGTCTGCGATCAGAATACCTGATAACCATATAAATATATATATAGAAAGACTGCTGAAAGACTGGGAAAATGGTCATGTATGTAATGTAAGTGACAACAGAAACATGCATTCTACTATGTTTACAGAAAAGTTTATAAACAACTTAAACAAACTTGATCATTCAAAGCAAGAAAAACTCGCTGGTACACAAGACATTACCAACAAAGAAATAGCTCTTGCGCGAAGTTGCTATATGGGTACTGTTGACCTTGTAAAATGGTTGATTAGTAAGAATAGCGATATCAATTATTGTACAGAGGATGGCTGGTTCCCTTTACTGTTGGCAAGTCAGGAAGGACATGTTACCGTTGTTAAAGAACTCTTACAAAATTCTGCAGATGTAAATCAGCATAATAATGAAGGTGTATCCCCTCTGTCTGTTGCAAGTCAGAAAGGACATGTTTATGTTGTTAAAGAATTGTTAGAATATTCAGCAAAAGTAAATCAGTGTAGACATAATGGTGCATCATCTCTGTATTTAGCATGTTCGAATGGACATATAAATGTTGTTAAAGAACTATTACAACATTCGGCAAATGTGAATCAGTGCAAAAATAATGGTGCTTCACCTCTGTATACAGCATGTCAGAACGGACAGGTTAATGTTGTTAAAGAACTGTTGCAACATTCGTCAGAGGTAAAACAGTGTGACGATAATGGTGTATCACCTCTGTATATAGCAAGTCAGAATGGACATCTTAATGTTGTTCAAGAACTGCTACATCATTCAACAGACGTTCGTCAGTGTAAAAACAATGGTGCATCACCTCTGTATATAGCAAGTCAGAATGGACATTTCAATGTTGTTCAAGAACTGCTACATCATTCAGCAGATGTAAATCAGAGTTGTAATGACGGTATGTCCCCTCTGTCTATAGCAAGTCAGAATGGACATGTTAATGTTGTTAAAGAACTGTTAAAAAATTCAGCAGACATTAATCAGTGTAAAAATAATGGCGCGTCTTCTCTGTATATAGCAAGTCAAAACGGTCATCTAAATGTAATTAAAGAACTTTTACAATATTCAGCAAAAGTAGATCAGTGTAAAAATAATGGTGTATCACCTCTGTTTATAGCAAGTCAGAATGGACATGTTAATATTGTTCAAGAACTACTACAACATTCAGCAGACGTAAATCTGTGTAATGATGATGGTGTTTCACCCTTGTATAAGGCAAGTGAAAATGAACATGTACACGTTGTTAAAGTGCTATTACAACATTCAGCAGATGTCAATAAATGTAGAATAAATGGCATCACACCGCTACTTATTGCTTGTTACTTAAACAAGGTTGAGATTGTACGTGTACTTCTTCTGTGTAAAAATGTGCATATCAATATATGTGATAGTAATGGATGTTCTTCAATTCATATAGCAAGCAAACATGGAAATTTATGTGTTGTTAAAGAACTTTTAAGACATTCAGCAGAAATAAATCTGTGTTGTTATGAAGGTATGTCACCTTTATATGCATCTTGTCTAAAAGGACATTTTTATGTTGTTAAAGAACTGTTACAACATGCAGCGGATGTAAATAAGTGTGACAATAATGGTGTATCACCTCTGTATATAGCAAGTCAGAATGGACATTTGTATGTCGTAAGAGAATTGTTACATCATTCAGCAGATATAAATCAGTGTAGTAATATTGGTATATCACCTCTTTCTATAGCAATTCAGAATAGACATGTTAATGTTATTAAAGAACTCAAACTGTGCTTAGACAGAAATCAGTGTAAAAACAAAGGTAGTCAGTTGGACGGGACATGTTTATGTTGTTAATAAACTGTTATCACATTAAGTCTAAAAACAAATTAAGATAATTGGGTATTCCCTCTGTATATATCAAACTAATATTGACATGTTTAGATTGTTTTAATACTGTTAAAACATTTGACAGATATAACTCTCTGTAAATATGATGGTATGTCTCATATGTTTTGGACATTACCACTAGTTAGAGTTAAAACTGTTCACAATTGCTTGTTAAATTATTACGAAGATTAAACAAGTGTGTATTCGAGATTTCATCTTAGTCTAGATGTCAATTTTTACTAGTAGTTTTTTTAAATGATAATTAACAGCGAGTGTTAAAAATAATCAGCTTCATAGAATTTCCTTGTTACATGTAAAAAGAAGATGTGGTATGATTACCAATGAGACAAATCTGCACAAGAGACAAAATGACACAATAATTAGCAAATATAGGTCACCGTACGGCCTTCAACCATGAGCAAAGCCCATACCGCATAGACAGCTATAAAAGCCCCGAAATGACAATGACAAACATTTCAAACAAGAAAACTAACAGTTTGTTTATAGTCTAAAGTAGAAATAATTACCATTGATTAAAGCTTTTGCGTCAAACTAACTTTAAATGAAGGACGAAAGATACCAGAGGGACAGTCAAACTCATGAATCGAAAATAAACTGATAACGCCTGGCTAAAAAAGAAAGAAGACAAACAGACAAACAATAGAACAAATGACAAAACATAGAAAACTAAAGAATACGCAACACGAACCTCACCAAAAAATAGGGGTGATTGCAAGTCCTACGAAAGATTGAGCATATCCTGCTCCACATGTGGCACCCGTCGTGTTGCTTTTGTTATAACAAATCCGGTAAATTGTCTATTTTGTCTAATAGTACTGTTTGGTGTTTTTTCTCTCAACCAGTTACATAATAAACAATGATATAATATATTTATTCGAATGAAATATGCCTTCTTTATCTTTATCGAGGGCATCGTTCAAAATGACTCTTGTAATTTTTCACTGCACAAATAAATGTAATTTCAAATTCACTTGTTATTGTTACTTTTATGTTTAGTAAATATCTTTTTTTTATTCAGAGAAGAACACGTTTTCTAAATATTTTCAATGTATGACAATTATCGTATGTTGTATTTTGCATTTGTATTATATGGTTATGATTTAAAAATATGTGTCCTTTATAAGCTTGTTTGTGTATAAATTCACGTATTTAAGTATAGACATTTTCCGATTACTTAATCATCAAAATATCAGTACATTTGACTTGTAGAATAATTTGTAAAATAGTACATTTTTTTTCAAATTATACTATTTAAGAGGTATTAAATAATAGGCTAATATTTATATTTACCAAAACAGATCAAACTCGATTTATGCACAATGCATTACAATGATTTCAATCATAAAGAAAATTAAGAATTTAGGTTACTCATGAAATGATAAATTGTTCGACTGATAATTTAGTAATTATGTATAGTAAATGAACCAGGAGTGAGTTTATCAATGTTTAAATCTGGTGAATCAAGGTAACAAACAAAATCCTACTGAAGTGTATTAATTCAAACGAGATTTGTGCGTCTTCCGTTATATATAATTCATCCTCATACAAATTCATTCACTCTTTGTAACATTGTCATAATCTATATAAGATAAATATATTGACATTATGGCTAAATTGACTCTTTGATTTCTAAACATATGTATGTTATCAAGTTTTCTATTAGATAATTACCTAAAGAAAATGAAATCTGTATAGTAGGTGAGCACATGGTTGTTTATTTTATTAGTGTCATATGTATAGTAGGTTGCCATATGGTTGTTTATTTTAATAGTGTCATATGTATAGTAGGTTACCATATGGTTGTTTATTTTATTAGTGTCATATGTATAGTAGGTTACCATATATAGATATAGGAAGATGTGGTGTGAGTGCCAATGAGACAACTCTCCATCCAAATAACAATTTAAAAAGTAAACCATTATAGGTTAAAGTACGGCCTTCAACACGGAGCCTTGGCTCACACCGAACAACAAGCTATAAAGGGCCCCAAAATTACTAGAGTAAAACCATTCAAACGGGAAAATCTATATAAACAAAACGAGAAACGAGAAACACGTATATATTACATAAACAAACGACAACTACTGTACATCAGATTCCTGACTTAGGACAGGTGCAAACATTTGCAGCGGGATTAAACGTTTTAATGGATCCAAACCTTCTCCCTTTTTCTGAAACAATAGCATCACAACATAGAAAAACATACGATAAAATACCAATTGGCAGACTTAACTCAATCAAAAAACGTATGATTACATATATGGTTGTTTATTTTATTAATGTCATATGGTTTTTTATTTTATTAATGTCATATGTATTGTAGATTATTCTAAAAAAAAAAAAAGATATGGTATGATCGCCAATGAGACAACTCTTCACAAGTTATCACTTGACACAGACAAAAAACAACTAAAGGTCATCGTACGGCTTTCAAAAAGCATATACCACAATAGTCATTTATTCAAGGGCCCGAAATGAAACATGAAAACTAACTACCTAATCAATGTACTAAAAATAAAGAAGTTTCATGAGTATATGTTTGTATTCTCGGATATTTTAATAATGTTATATGTACGGTAGTTAAGTATATGTTGTATATTTTGATATGTTATATGTATCGTTCGTTAGCATATGTTTTTATATTTGAATAATGTGATATTACAGTAGGTTAGCATATATTTGTATATTTTCATAACGTTATATGTACAGTAGGTAACAATAGTTTCTGTATATTTTTATAATGTAATATTTACAGTATGTAAGCCTATGTTTTTTTTATATCTTAGATTTGTAATATGTACTGTCAGTTAGCATATGTTTTTTTTTATATTTCTATCAAGAACAATGTACAATAAGTAAAAATGTGATTGTATATTTTGATAATGCAATATGTACTGTCAGTTAGCATATGTTTTTTTTTATATTTCTATCAAGAACAATGTACAATAAGTAAAAATGTGATTGTATATTTTGATAATGCAATATGTACAGTATATAATCAAATATTTGTTTATTTTGCTTACGCAATATTTGCAATAGGCAATCATATATATTCATATCTTAGATGTGTAATATGTACAGTAGGTAAGCATATGTTTATATAGTTTTATAATGTAATAATTACAAGTTATGTTATTTTAATAATGTAATATGTGCAGTAGGTTAGATGGGGTTTTTTTTATATTGAAATAATGTATGGACAGCTGGTATGCATATGTTTGTATAGTATGTGATATGAATAGTAGTTAAGCTAATACTAGTATTATTGAGTATGCAATATGTACAATAAGTAAGCATATGTTTTTAAATCTCAGATATGTAAGGCTTAGTTCACACCAAACGTCATGTACAGTAAACATGTTTACAATTAGTTAAAAGTAATGTACTCTGGTTTTATATTAAATTTGTTTACATCTATACACCTGCTTTAGTTACCAGTACATCAGGTTTGTTCACACTTCTTCACTTTTTGTCATTTAAATGTGCATTACGTAGAATCGAATTAAAATTTGTAGGACAACTTTTCTAGCAGTTATGAAAAAAAACCATTTTGACGATTTGCAGTATTTTAAAGATACTAAATATGTTTCGACTACCAAAGGCGGATTTTTAAAATGGGATTCAAACCTAGGATGATTTCAACCATATGTCCCCATTCAAATGCACTGATCGTCCAAAAAATGACGCTCCAATTCCCAGAAACCCTCTCCGGATCCGCCACTAATAACGCAATAAAAACGTAGGTTGCAGCATTGAGCTTACAAATGATGAAGAAGTATTGAGATGTTTAGGATGTTTTAGTAATGCATTTATGAGGGAATCGTTGATTAAGTTAAGACCAGTGACAAATATTTCTGTGACGTCCAGTTATTTTGGGAAGACATTGTCAAATGAAGTATGTGTTTGGCAATGATGATTTGAGTCTGGATAAGGCTTCAGGGAACGACCATTTAACTTCAAAAGGAGGGGGTAAGGTTTTATTTCCCTTAAAAAATATTCTGATTCTAGAATTGAGGACAACGTTAACATTGAGGGAAAAATATATTAATCCAGATTTTTCCCATACCGTTTAGTGTTATAATTTAGAACCTAAAAAAAGTGATTGTAAGCGTTGAAAAAACACAAAAAAATGTTCGTGCTATGCACAAAAAAAAATTCTGACTCGAGCTAAAAATAAATAACCCCCTCACCCTTGAAGTTAATGATTGCCCCTAATAAAGTTACTTAAATGTTTTCGTATATAACAAAGCAATATATCGAGTAAAGACAAATTAATTCGATAAAAAAATAATATTAATAATTGTTATAATTAACGCTTCTTCTATAAATATACATAGTTGAAATCTCATGAACATGTTGAACCCCGTCGCATTTTTAGCGGCTATCCCAAGTCAGGAGCCTCTGGCCTTTGTTAGGTTTGTATCATTTTAATTTTAGTTTCTTGTGTACAATTCAGAAGTTAGTATGGTGTTCATTATCACTGAACTAGTATATATTTATTTAGGGGGCAGCTGAAGGACGCATCCGGGGGCGGGAATTTCTCGCTACATTGAAGACCTGTTGGTGACCTTCTGCTGTTGTTTTTTCTATGGTCGGGTTGTTGTCTCTTTGACACATTCCCCATTTCTTTTCTCAATTTAATTTTATGGTATAATTCATGTTCTAAATACCTTGTTTTGTGTACACTTACCCACACAAGTTCTGCACTGACTATCGACTGCATGTAGACAAATTATGATTTAAACTACAAGTGCACATTGAGTTCTTATGTTTAGTTTACGGGTGAATTACACTGACACAAAACCATGCTTAGCTCAATGTGAACAGGGCCTATTATGTGCAGTAAGTTAGCATATGTTAAATGTTTCATGATGCTGGCATGAAGAAGTATGATTTATTCTGACTGTCAAGAGAAATCAGTGATTTTCACTGACATGAAATTTGTTAAAAGTTAAACAAAATTGTTAGTTCCTGAAGTAGTTCATTGTTATATGTACAGTACTTTAGTAAATATTTGTATATTTTAGTTATGCATGTTATGTGATATGTACAGTAAATAAGAACATGTTTGTAGATTTTAATAATATGATATGCATAGTAGTTAAGCATATGTTTGTAGATTTTGGTATGCGATTTGTATAGTAGGTATGGATTTGTTTGCATAGTTTGATAATATAATATGTGCAGTAAATAATCAAACAATAACAATTAACAGCAAAGCAAGATCTACAAATAAGTAACATGGTGGCAAATAAACAAATGACTCCTAACTGGCGTTAATTATGTTCGGCTCTTTAAAACATTGTTGGATGTTGCATGGGGTTTTTCATTTTGTTTTTACCCTTTATAGAATGGCCTCAAAAATGCATAACAGAAGCCGCATACAAATAGCTATGATAAATTAACCAGAAGGATAAAAATATTTTTTTTTTAGAAAATTAAGATAATATCTTAAATTCAACTTAAATGTATACATTCTGTTCTAATACTAGTGTGTCATATATTTGAATTTTGTAATTAGTTGCTAAATAAAATTATTGCCATATTTATGCCTTTATATTTGATTCAGAAATGAATGTGCTGGTACGTGTAATAATGTTGTGCCGATGATTCAATGTATAGCTATTCAGCATCTTAAAGTCATAAGAAACCTCATATCAAAAAAATAATGCATACGTTGTTTTATAACTCAATGGATAGTTTTCATTGTAACATTTAGGTACAAAGAAAATTCTTAAATTTATTCATATTTAGAAGAAGTTTACTTTATTTTAATTCTTCCTTCCAGGAAGCAATTCCTCCGACATATTTTCCGTATGCAAAGTGACCTCAGTGTGACCCATCTCGTAAAAATCCGGTGATCACAATACGCATGGATGTCCTTAAAATATACTATTGTCTGATCTTACATGTTAAACACGTGCTCAATTTCCATGACTTTTTGTTGATTTTTTGTTGATTGCTGACAAACAGGTGACAATCGTTAAACTTCGTCTTCAAAACACGAACTTTAAGTACCTGCCATATTTTCACAACCAACAACACTGACCGATTGACAAAATAATTGACGATTAAACGAAATGAAAAATTCGTGCATAGAAGACTGCGTGTATGATGTTTGTATGCATTGGTTCAATAATTGGAAGAACATTATGTTTCACCGGTCACTCGTTTCTTATGACTTTAGACTTGCTAGACAGCTTTTTATTCTTCAGTATGTTTCGTTTTGTCTCGCCGTAGAAGAATGTATCAGACTGTATTCAATAATGATTTATGATATATTGGGTAATTTGACAACATTTCTGGGTTAAGAGATCGTCGTTAAGCTTCATAATTAGGTCTGTGTATTCGATACCATAATTTGACAACCATATACGGTGTGCAGAATTATCGTAAACTATAAATGGTCCTTTATCTAATATTGACTCCATCTGCCTGGTTAACTGATTTACGTACATTACAAGAGTATGCTTCTTTCACATATAGGACAAATATCAAGTTAATCATGATTAGTGTAATAATAATGGTACGCTGTATATATTCCGCTGATGTTTGACTTCAAGATTTATCTATGAATATCAGTTCTACAACCATGAAATAATTATTTGATTACGTCATAATTCAATGTTGTCATTTACACCGAATGAAGTTGGCTAGGGCATTTTTTTTTAAATGTTTGATGTCCGAGTATGATCGGACCAGTATTCCATATATTGGATATATCACAGTTAAATGCTATCCACTTAGTGTCTATTCCTTAATCATTATAATATAAAAATACAAGTTTATATAATACAGCACAAATTTTACTTTCTATTCTTTTAGAAGTCTACTCAAGTATACAAATCATTTAACATGCAAAAGGTAAACACAGCTATTTTAACATGCTAAATATTTTTCAAATATGAATAACGAAAAGGTTCATTTATTGGCCATAAACACTGGTTTTTTTGTTTTTTTTGCATTGTAATCATAATGTGATCAAAACGTAATCATGATTACATGGTATTTTGAAAAGTAATTGATTGAATTTAATTACATGTAATCAGAATTTTGGCTGATTAATGATTACAATGATTACTTGAAACTTGTAATTACAATTACCCCAAGTCTGGTTTTAACACTTGCAATTTGCAAAATAGTGATGGCCAGCATGGGTGAAAGTTATATTTTAAACTATAGGATTATTCAGGTAAACCCAATCTTGTAAAATGAATACTAAAAGATGTGGTATGAGTGCCAATGAGACAACTCTCCATCCAAGTCTAATTTTTAAAAGTAAACCATTATAGGTCAAAGTACGGTCTTCAACACGGAGCCTTGGCTCACACCAAACAGTAAGCTGTAAAGGGTCAAAAAAATATTAGACTGTAAAACCATTCAAACGGGAATAACCAACTGTGTAATCTATATAAAAACGCGAAACGACAAATACATCAACAACAGACAACCACTAACATCAGGTTCCTGACTAAATACCGGTGCAGACAAATGCAGCGGGTTCAAACGTTTTTATAGGTACCAACCGTCACCTTTATCTTAAACAATCGTGGAACATCACACCATAGAAAGACCAAGTATAAACTATCAATTGAAATGGCTTTATTCAATCAAAAGACATATAAACACAAACAAGTGAATATACACCGATCGAATAAATTTGATTTAGGACACAATCTAAATACAAAATCAAAAAATAAGGGGTGAAATGTCAAAATAATTCAGAAAGACAACCATAGCCTTAAACGCAATGCCGTCAATTAGAAAAATATACACAGGTAAATGAGAAATTTTTTGTTGTAAGGTATACAGAAAGGGAAAAAAAATAATTTTGTTGTTCATAGTACGAGAACAAAAGTAAAAATGTATAGTCATACCGAACACTTATCAAAGCTTGTTTATATTAAAAATAAAGAGACGAGATATATAAAAGATAAAAGTTGTAAAATTGCGGTAGATCTTTTTTGTTTGCCATTATTTATGTTGCTAAATTGCACCATGTCTTTTTTTATGTATGGAATGCCAATTATAACCATCTACATTCTAAAACAAATTGCATTCACAATGGCACTGGGTTATGGTCTAAATTACAATTTGCTAAAAAAAATATCAATATGGTGTCTAACATAACATAAATTAACAAGAATTTAATTATAAACCAATTCTCGTTACACAAATGATTATTTAACTTAAGTTTAAAATAATTCTAAGTGATAACATTTGTTAGATTTGAAAAAAGATATCATCATGGTATTGAAAAGGGTTCAATAAGAATTCCTAATTGAAGAAAATAAAGTTTGACTTTGAAATTGTATATAAAATACCTCTGTTCTCCTACATGCACGACAAGATAACTTTATTGAACATCATTATTTCATAAAAACCAGAGACAAAACATTACTGCACAAATAGTTATTTTAAGTCTATAAGGTTTGAACAATTGTCGCTACGTGCATATTGTTGTATTATATCAAGTTTTCTCTTTGATTTCATGTACGAAAAGCATTTATATCTGAGTGAATAAACGTAATTAAAATGGGTTCATATAATTCCTGCAAATGTAACTAGTTTATTTAAAATTATTCATCAAATCTTCAGATGAAAAAAGTCGGAAAATTAAAAACAAAAAAGTTTAATCATGTCAGTACCGAAGTACTGACTACTAAGCTGGTGATACCCTCGGGGACTGATAGTCCACCTAGTACACATGAGACAAAATATGACTGCACAAATAGTATTTTAAAGTTGCTTGCATATTTTTGAATTATATCAAGTCCTCTCTTTGATTTCATGAACGAAAAGCATATATTTTTTAGTGAATACACGTAATTAAAATGGGTTCATATAATTTCTGCAAACATTACTAGTTTATATAAAATAATTCATCAAGTTTTATAACATCTCTTAAATTGCTCAACGGAGAAAAAGAAAAAGTGTTATGTGCATCATGCCAGTACCGAAGCACTGACTAATTGAGTAATAGGATATATCTATTTATAAAAAAATGAAAATTGTACTAATTTTCAGCATTAAATCAAACATTTTTTTTTCAATCGCAACGACAATTTCATAAACCTATAGATTATATTCTTTTCAATTATTAAACATTATGCAAACAGACAACAATGAAAAAAAAAATAATCAAAGAGCTGAAAACTCTGATTAAAAATGACGCCACTGTCTCTAATATTGGGAAATTTTTTAAGCAAGTCTTGATATTCACATACCGAAATTAGATTAACATTGCAACCTGTTTCGTAATCATATAATTGATAATCGTATATGTGTGTGAATGAAATGAAAATGACAGCTGGCTTGGTTTTTGTTTTGGGTACAAATTAATAGGTCAAACCCACCTGAAAAATCTACAGTGTCCATTGACTACTGGCTTTGTTATTTTACAAATAAGTACCATAGAAAGGCTTGTATAGTTCGCACTGGTACATAGTCCGAAACCCCTTCTCCCCACGAAATTTTAGGTAAAAAAACTTTTTGTGACTGTGAGAAAAGGTCTAATGAAACTCCGGTAATTTCAAATCTTGTGCGATTGTTTGCGTTATTTTCTTGGGAAAACCTGTTTTCATTCATCAGACAGAAGATGAAACTGCTTGTAAATGATTCTAGAACACTTCATGATTGGCGTTTGCTAAAATAAGTTTATAGATATAGGAAGATGTGGTGTGAGTGCCAATGAGACAACTCTCTATCCACTTAAAAAACAATTTAGAAACTTGTGTATGTTTAAACAAGAAGTTTTAAAAGCACGTGTAAAAGAAGAAATTGGTTATAGTCGAAATACGAACATGACAGATATCACTATAATTTGACTTTGAAAGTAAAACAGTTCCATCCTTTTGTAAAACAGTCTTTAATGTACCTATCACATTAATGTTTGAAGGGTCGTAAGCTAATACAAACCATATTAGTCGGTATAAAACACCAAAAAGGAACGAACAATGACCGATTACGTTTTGTAGTTTACAAATTATAAGCTGGATTACTATGTTTGTTTCGTTTCAATCAAGCAGATACCAGTTTTTTTCAACCAATGCATTGAAAAGAAACGAGAAATTTGTAATAAAAGGTCAAATTTTTATATTTAGTATTAATTTGATATTGAATAGAAATAACTTATTAATATATATGAGTTAAAATTATTAGTTTGAAAAATGATGAGAGCGCCGTCTACAATATCAAAAACAAAGATGGCGGAACGTCAACAAACCACCTCGACGCGAAATTGAAATTGTTCTCTTAGTTCTTGCTTATTGTACTCTATCATGTCTATAGTCCGCACTTCTCTGGAAGATCCAATTTTGGAGAATAAAACAGCAGACTATACTAGTGTCTCCGTCCGACTAACTCACTTTAATCGAGTGTAGCGTAATACACGTAGATTCCAGTTAGTATGTAAAATAGTAATGTAAAAACGTCACGCGGAAATATAATCGACTTCCGTAAGTTCTGGTCAATGGTATCGGAAACATGCCGCTGATAGCGTAATTTTCCAAAATACCTGAATTAAACTTCATCAGGCATGCACGCCCAACCAGAATATTTGAATGCGTAGAATTTCTAAGTAAATTGGTTGATTCGTTTCCTTTTTCTTATACAGTTTAACAGTTTGTTAATTCTAAACAACATGAATGACAAGATTACATTACGCAAATTTTGTTAAGTGGGCACTAGCTTCGAGATATATAAAAGAAATCAAAAGTATGATGTGTTTTGTTCAATAATTAATGGAAGTGAAATAGTGAAATAATTATTTGCTTTTATTAGCTAATAAACATTGAAAATGAATTATTCACTTGCAAGTGAATAATTCGACCTCATTAAATCCGTATTCATGTGAGCTCCAATTTTACCCCGTAGAAAGAGATAGAATAACGCATGCATTGTTCGTGTACATGGTGTACAGATATTTAAAGGAAAGAATGTAAACAATGAAAGTGAAACAAAGGTAAATAATTTGATTAACTGATTCGAACCACATAAAATTATTCTTTTAGAGGTAAAAACGACGATAAACATATTTTTTTAATCTATAACACAAAGTTTAATAGACCTATAAAAATCCAATTGCACGAGTTCCTCAATCTATTTATATCTACGTTTATGTTTACATCGCTTATATGGTCATAGAAGGTCAAATCGATAGTTAATTAGATGGCGTCTTGGCTAAAATTCAAACGAAACGAAGCTACATAAATCAAATATGAGAATTTGAGTTAAATCGGTGAACATGAATCTAGACGCCATCTAATTAATTATCGAGTTTACCTCTTTAGTCATCCGATGACCATATAAGCGATGTAAACATAAATATAGATATAAATAGATCATGCTTACTCGTTCTGTTGGATTATTCTAGGTCTATTTAAGGAAAATAAATTATTATCATCGTTTTAACTGTATGTTTGTCATGTTATATGATTAACCTTTGTTTCACTTCCAATGTTGAAATTCTTGTCCTTTTAATAACTTTACACATACAATGCATGTGTTATCCATCTCAAGCTAAGGGGTTAAATAAAAGTTCACATGAATACGGATGCAATGAGGTCGAATTATTCACTTGCAAGTGAATTATTCATAATCAATGTTTTTTAGCTTATTTTGACAAAATTAAACCATACTGGATGCTAAAAGCTAATTATTATTTCGCTATCTGCATTTCTTTAATGATTAAGCAAAAAATAATATATTTGATTTGTTATAAATCTCGTAGCTAGTGCCCCTTTAATATGTATCAAAAGAAATAATTTCTAGCAAATCGATAGATACTTTAAGCTCCGATAGGTTATGGAGAAGAAAGAATGAAGTAGACAATTTTAATTAGTGCTGCGGTCAGAATAACGAATTCGTGCACTCAAATCTCTAGCGGTTCTATGTCTTTATATACCAATAGAGTCAATTAACTGACATGAATTCAACCTTGTTTGTTATAATTTCTATTGAGAATCAATTTGTTTGGCGGGTGATGTGTCGACAGTAAATACTGTCGACGCACCCAACTTTGATCCTGTAGGTCTTAATTTGAATCCCTCATATTTCGGTTTGTACCGTGATTTTTTTTATTTTAGCTCATCAGACAAGATTGCACACGCTGAAATGTCTCGCCTTCTTTACTAATCATTGATATTATGTTGATAGTCCTGAATATTACGCTTTTTTACAACTGTCAGATAATCTCAACATTAACCAAAAAACTAAACATTGAAAAATGAACCATGAAAATGAGGTCAAGGTCAGATAAAACATGCCAGGCAGACATGTACAGCTTACAATTCTTCCATACAACAAAAATAGTTGACCTATTGCTTATAAATTAAAAAAGACAGACTAAAACACAAATATTCGACACTCAGGAATGAACCGTGAAAATGAGGTCAAAGTCAAATAAAAACTGGGCGACTGACACTAAGATCACATACGACAAATATAGTTGACCTACTGCATTAAGTATTAGAAAAATAGACCAAAACTTAAAAACCGAACTTTGACCACTGAACCATGAAAATGAGATCAAGGTCAGATGACACCTCTCAGTTAGACATGTACACCTTATAATCGTTCCATACAACAAATATAGTAGACCTATTGCATATGGGCAGGAATTCGCTAGTGAAATTTTAGGGTCAATAGTGTTTATCCAATTAAAAAATAAAGAAATCATGCAAATATGGAGAATAAACATTGTTTAAATATCAAAGTGGGTTAGTCTTTATTGCCACATGCAAAAAAAAATGGATCCAATTAAAAAAATCAACAAAAAATCAGCACTTGTTATGTGCTGGCAGTTGAAAACTGTAGACAAAAAGTGTGACATTTCTGCAGTGGCAAAACCTCTAGTCATATTTAGAATATGCCTGAAGAATTGTGCTACTATAATAGTTCAAAATCAACTGCAAAATGATCGGTCTATCATTTAGAAACCCCATTTTGTACAGAATCCGATTATAGCTGCAAATAAAATACGTTTGAAAATGGACAAGTGCATGTAACTTTTCCCGTCAACAAATGTTACATGCACCTTTTCATTAGCTGATGAGCTTTGGAAACAGGTTATTGGTCCAGCATGGCAAATTTTGAAAGGTGTCAACAATGGTTACAATTAGGATTTCATGATTTTTATCAATCAACTGAAGTTTGAAAAATATAGAAGGTAAGAAAATTTATTTAATTTTCGTGTCAATACTGCCCAATAATACTCATCTTTTTATAACAGTTGTATACTTTTTATAGTAAGCATTAACCTAATTATTTTTTTCACATTTCAACCCAATGACAATTACATTAAAATGTGGCTTTGTCATCTTTCACACTTGGCATCTACCAGTGATCAAGCAGATGATAAGAGAGTGGGACCAGGTTAATTTGACCTCACAATGAAGTGTTACATGCACTTTTTGTGTAAATTAGGTTCTTTGATAATGATGTGTGACTTGCTTTGCAATTTTGTCAAAAAATATAAGTTTATCTTGTATTTAAACAGGTTTGACCCTTACGATATTCATTTTATTGCTGGAGAGATTTCTGTACATAACATTGACACGAAAATATTTACCAAGGAAAGGTGTCTATGATACATGCAAAAGCTTTTTTTTGTACGATTTGCCTTATCAATCTAATTTTTTACATGAACTACCACAGATTAATTGCCAATTTGATTAACTAGTACTTGTATTCATTCTCAGCATTATAAAGATAACTGGCCACTTAATTTGAAAACATAAAATGTAACATTGACACCAGAATAAAAACAATATTACTTTATTACACTTAAAGCATAATTGGCCAGTGCATAATATTAAATCAAATGTAAATTTATGCTGAATTCTTAACAGAAAAGTTGTTGATCTTTCTTGATTTCTAGACTTTACAATATTTACTTGTAATTCTTATCGTTTAAAGGCATGTAACATTGACACATCTTCTGCGTCTAGGTTACATGCTACAACCTAATAAATGTGCATACAATTATTCAATCAATAAAATCTTGTTGAAATTTAAATTTGCTTCATTAAAATGATATTAAAGAAATAAATGAGTTTTAATTATTTGTGTTTATTTTTTTCCTGATTGACTAGCAATTTGTCCTCATCATTTGTTGGTGTTCCTGTCAATGTTACATACATAACCCAGAATTATAATGTTTTAAAAGCATTGATTTCCAAACCTCTGTTATGAGCTTTAAAATGAGTTTATCTGAGTTTATAAATGACTAACATCTGAAATATTGTCATCACACAATTTCTTTGATGCTCCTATGATAACTTTATGAGTAACATGGACTACGATTTTTGTATCAGGTCTTTTTTGTGTTACATGAGAAGATTTTACAGTGTTGAAATCAACAGTTAATCTAATTTTTAATATTCAAAGTTATTATTATGATACTTGTTTTAAAAAATAATGTATAAAGTAAACCCAAATTAAACTTTTTTTTCATTAAGAAATTGTGTATGTAACATTGACAGAGTCTATTATTTAGACTTTTACATGTTCAGGCCAGTGTTACATGCGTAAACAAAACTTACTGCCATATGGAACTATTATCTTATTTTTATTTTACAAAATTAAAGCGTTTTCCTGTTTTCCTGTTTAATTTGTCTTTTAACACTAGTTAGTAACATTGACAACAATATTTTGTGTCAAGATTTTTTTATGTTACATGCAAAGGTATTACTTCCTTAAAGTCAGAGATTTATATAACATTTTATAACCTAAATGATTAATAAGATATTACTGGGCAGCAATTTTATTATTTCTCCAAAGTTGACTATTAAGCACACCACTTTCATCTTCTGGTCTTCATGTATGTAACATTGACATACAACCTTTTACTTTCTGTCAATGTTACACGCATGAACAGAACTGATAACATTTACTAACTCATTTGCTCTATAAAGAGATTATTGATAATTTAACTTGTTTTACCACCATCAAACTTCATCTTTATTTCTAAATATAGATATTCTTTTTAGAAGTGTATTTTCTTCATTGACAACAAAATTGATGTTAGTCTTGAAAATTTACATGCAATTTAAAAAAAAAATCTACAGGCAATATAAACCTAAGAAAGAAAAAGATAATCAGCAATAAATGTGATGAAGAAAACTCTCAGGAAGATGCTGCAAAAAGATACTGTCCCTGTCAACCAGTCAGATGGTGATGTCCCTGGCAGCCAGACAGATGGTGATGTCCCTGTCAGCCTGGAAGATGGTGGTGTACATATCAGTCAATCAGTTAGTTGGTGATGTTCCTGTCAGTTAGTCAGTCAGTCTGTGATGTTCTTGTAAGCCAGTCAGAGGGTAATGTCCCTGTCAGCCAACAGATGGTGATGTCCTAGTCAGCCTGGCAGATGGTGATGTTCATATTAGTCAGTCAGTTGGTGATGTTCATATTAGTCAGTCAGTTGGTGATGTTCCTGTCAGTCAGTCATATGGTGATGTTCCAGTCAGCCAGTCAGATGGTGATGTCCCTGTCAGCCAGTCAGATGGTGATGTCCCTGTCAGCTAGTCAGATGGTGATATCCCTTTCAGCCTGTCAGATGGTGATAACCCTATCAGCCTGGCAGATTATGATGTCTGTGTTAGCCAGTCTGATAAGGTCCCTATTAGTGAGTCAGGTGGTGACGGTCCTTTCAGCCAGTCAGATAGTAGTGTTTGTCTGTGTAAGAAAACCAGATGATGGTGACTGTGTATGCAGACATACTAGTGATCTCCAATTTGACCATTCTACAGCAGTGTAGAAGATAGTTATTTCAAAATCTTGTTTATTTATCCCTTTTCAATCACCAGTCAACACATGTATCATGTGTATTTACTGATGCTCATTATAGAAATCATGAGGAATTCAATTTGTAACATTTTTTTTAATTGTTATGCCAATAATTGACATTCCAGAATATCTTTTGCATTATAAGAGGTTCAGGCTCCTTCTGATTTCAAAATAATAATAATAAACTCATCATGGATACCAGAATTGAAATTTTGTAGGCCAGAAACGCTTTTCGTTTACAAAAGACTCTTCAGTGACGCTAATGAAACAAAAAAGTAAAAGAAGGCCAAATAAAGATGAAAACAGGACTATGGTCTAGTGGGTGTTGGTTTTCTCTTCTGAATTGTTTTACACTGGTCATTATGGGGCCCTTTAAATTGTGGCTTCCTGTAGTTTAGGTAACAAGTTTTCAAGATGAAATGGCATTGAAAAATCAAAACAAGATATTTGAGAGTTTCTATATTATTGTAAATTTTATAATCTATGCATGGATTTTGGTTCTGATTGAGGGTAGATTAATTGTTGTTTTGTTTTTTTATTTTTTCAGATAGATAGTTGAAGATGTTGGAGACAGAAAACAAGAAACAAGAAACTTGTTTTGAATGTTTGAAATAAAATTTATTGTTTAAACCTTAAAAAGTTATCATAAATGTAAGATTAACCAGCAGAAATAAAACGAGATATGGGGTAATATGTATATCAGACAACAACCTCAAAGATGAAACCCAAATTGTTCTTTATAGAAGTTATGTAAACGATTGAAAATAAGATTCTCAATAAATGCAGCTGTATCAACCTCTCGTAGATTTGTCCATATTTTGTCTTGGTTTTTAAAACTATTAGTTTTAAGTGTAACTGACTGTGTCACATGAATGAGGGATACATGTAATCATTTTGCACCCTTACTTTGTCAGTATTAGTTATTGAGTGAGAAACTTGTGGATGCTGATGGTTGTGTGGTTGTCTTCTTATCAATCTCATCCCTGTGCATAAAAAAACGGGTTGCTTACTTACTGATATAAAAATGTTTCATGTTGTGGAAATTTTGGATGACTCCTTCATCAATTGATCTATCTTTGGTCTTAATTTTATTTTTCTGGTTATTTTGACATTTGAATATCTTTTAATTTAGCCTTCCATAGTGTACCACCATGAACAAGCATAACTACTGGTATAGTTAAAAAATATGTCTGCTGTCTGAAATTTAGGTGAATGGTTTTGGTATTAACCACTATTTAAATAATATCATATATGAGAAATGTGGCAGTATAATTGTATAATTTACATTCAGATGGTTGTTTGGAGGCTTTTTATATCTTTTAAGGTCAATTCTGGCATGGTTCATTATTCATACTTTTTGTGTCCACGTTACATGCAACATTTAAGTCACTATTTATTGACAGAAATGAGATAATTGCAAAAATAGTAATACAATTTTTTAATGTGAGGGTAACACAATGAAAAAGAGCCTTTACATGTTCAGAAAGAAAATGATTCTTACTGTATTTATCTCTTAAACATTGCATGTAACATTGACAGAAAAGTAGAGGAAACTTGTTTTCACAAAATTTCTGAAAGAAATGAAAATATACATTTTAGAGTTTTGATGATAGACAATGTGTTGTGATCAATATATATGATATTGAATGTTGAATAAGTTAAGGAATCATTAATCTCAATTTGGAAAAAGAGTCCATGTTACATGCTCCAAATTCATTATTTGCTTTGGTTCCAAACTGACGCAAGTTTAAAAATGATTTTTTTGGTTACAAATAGAAGGACACCATTTGTAGCAATAATTTGTAAAAAATTTAGAAGCTTATAATGATTTTTATTTTTTTCTTACAATGTCACACTAAAGTAGCATTAGTGAATTCCTGCCCATATAGTATAAGAAAAACAGACCAAAACACAAAAACTTAACTATAACCACTGAACCATGAAAATGAGGTCAAGGTCAGATGACACCTGCCAGTTGGACATGAACACCTTACAGTCCTTCCATACACCGAATATACTAGACCTATTGCTTATTGTATCTGGGATATGGACTTGACCACCAAAGCTTAACCTTGTTCACTGATCAATGAAATGAGGTCGAAGTCAAGTGAAAACTGTCGGACGTGCAAGAAGACCTCGCAAGGTACGCACATTCCAAATATAGTTATCCTATTACTTATAATAAGAGAGAATTTAACATAACAAAATAATTTAACTTTTTTTTCAGTCACTAAATCATGAAAATGAGGTCAAGGACATTGGACATGTGACTGATGGAAAGTTCGTAGCATGAGGCAGATATCTACAAAGTATTAAGCATCCAGGTCTTTCACCTTCTAAAATATAAAGCTTTTAAGAAGTTAGCTAACGCTACCGCCGCCGAATCAATATCCCTATGTCGAGCTTTCTGCAATAAAGTTGCAGGCTCGACAAAAATTACTTTCGTCCCTTATTCACTTGTAAACTTGAGCCTTTTCTGTTTCCTTCCAAACTCCCCAAGGCAAGTACTGATTATTTATTTTTTTCTATGTTTATTCATGAAATTTTAACATCACTAGACTACTTTTGCCTCTAAATTACACTTTTAATTTTTAAAATATATTGAAATATACAATGAAACAATGAGGTCTGACGCTTTACCCAATTATGACGACTTAAAGTAAAATACTTCTGTTTTGTTTCTTATATTCAAAATTGATTTACAAGTTTAAAACTTTGGAATGACATTAACCGTACCAATTTTCCTGCACCAGATACGCATTTCGACAACACATTTCTCTTCAATGATGCTCGTGGTCAAAATATTTGAAATCCAAAGCTTATATAAAAGATGAAGAGCTATAATCAAAAGGTCCAAAAGTATCGACTAGTCAATGCGATGCTTTCAAATTAAGAAAATTAATTTAGCTCTTCAACTTCGTAAATTTGGTGCAGTATGATTGGTACCGTTGCAACAGTCAATGTCAGGTGAACCCTATCTTGACGGACGTGTAGACCTTGCAATGATCCCATAAACCGAATATAGTTATCCCTTTATTCATAATAATGTCGATTTTCACATGACAGAAAAAAGACATATCACATCACCCCAATACACTATTATTATTACTCTCAGCCATTGTCCTTAGAAATAGCTGAGAAGCAACAAATACCAGGCCTCACGGTCATAAAACTTTCGAGCATTATTTTGTACTTAGCCTCAAAAATTAACCAATGAAAATGCTGCATTTCATGTTTCAAGCATGATTTTTAAGCTCCGAACACTGTGCAAAGTTTTGTGACTTCAAGGCCAGTCATTGTTTGGGCTCATACTCCAAAATCAATCCATCAAACTGCATTATTTCATGTTTCGAGCATGATGTATGTGCTCCAAGCAAAGTTTTTTGACTTTAACCCCAGGGTTTGTGTTAAATGACTTGACATGGAATCAAGTTAAGGACTTAAAACACCAATGAGGCAAATTTTGTATCAGAAGACAAATTCTCATATCATTAGCCATCATACACTGTACAACCAGGTTATGTCCGTAAACCTAATATGATTATAATAATAATTTATAAACAGAGTGAAATTAGCAAAGAAATGTCAAAAGATCTTCTGATTTGATGCCAATAGGTCATGCAGCTCTCAAGACAAGGTAGCGTACAAGTTTAAGATCAAAAGAAAAACAGGTTATGAAATATTTTATCTACTCTTGTTGGAGATTAAAGATACACCATACACTCTACCATTTTTAAAGACACATAAAAAATTAAAAAGAAACAATATTATTTACTTAATATGACTAAATTGCATACACTTTCTGAAAGTTTGAGTGAAATAACAAGCACAAGGGGAGTAAACTGACCATCAAATCAAAAGGGAGTAAACTGACCATCAAATCAAAAGGAAGTTAACTGACCATCATATCACAAGGTGATAACTGGCTGTCAAATCAAAATGTGCAAATTGATATTCAGTTGTTTTACTCCCGATATGAACTTTATTATAAAATAAAATTACATAACTTGTGGTTTCTCTCAAATATTCTTATATCTATCTGTCAATAACACAAAATAAGACAGTTTCAATAAAATTAAACACATTTAATTTGAAGCTACTAATTTTGGTAAGTAATTTACATTATCTTTGTAAGACAAAGAATTTGTAGGCACCATCTATGATCTTAGATCTTCCTTGTAGATAGAATTAAACTTTAAAAAACATGAAGAACGAACCCCATGTTGAACCTTTTTTCAAATGTTTCCCCGAGTATTACAACCTTCACTTGACCTGACCAGTCATGGTTTATATAGGCATCAAAAATAACAGGTACAGAAATTACTTAATTTGTAGTTTACTTGTGAATATTTTTTTTAAATGTTTTTTTACAAGAAGCGACTCTAGGATAATCACTTTGTCATAATCAAACCATGAGGGAAGCATCAAGTCAAGTACTATATAACAAGTCACAACATTTACTTTAACTAATGCAATCAGATTTACATATTGTGCATCTTTTAACATGAATCTGTGGTTACCATAGAAACAAATTACACAATTAAAAGTTGAAATTTTTATTCTTTCATCAATGAAATAAATAAAATCAAATGTTTCCCCAACTAAGAAAAGAAAACATTAATTGATGAAGTCAAACATATGAGTTCTTGAATAATTTAGATATACTTATTAGTGCTGATGTGATGTTGTTCAACATACTGTCACTGTGTATTATATATATCAAATATTTTACCTATAAGTTTAATTGGTAGGTTTTTTTTTATAAGAAATAGTTACTCTTTATACATTTTTTTAATTTCTGTTGATTACTAGATACCCATTTATTTTATTATTTACTTCAGTATAATTATGATAAAAGATGAAAATAATAGCTTTATTAAATACAGAAAATAGTTACACTAACACAATTTTTAATATTAAGAATGAAGCTCACTTTTTTTACACATGATTAAGGATTACTATAAAATCTTTTTCATGGAGCTGTCTTCAGTATGAAATTAAAGGAACTAAATCAAACTATCAGTCACTTATAAATAAGCAAATATGTTATTTAGTTTTTCTGTATCTTTTTCCACCATTTCAACTAACAAAATGTTAACAGCAAAAATCATGAAATTGACAAATGATTTTTTTATGTTCATTAAATGTTTGTTGGCAAATATCACATACAACAATAAACTGAATTCAGAAATGAAGGCAGTGACACCAAAACAACTAACTTAAATGTCATAGACAAAATGGTCATGGAACAATATTGCAATAGGACATCTTTTCAATTCATTTCATCTCTTTTCTTTAACTGTTAGGCAAATATTTTTGAGCGGGGATTATTTTGGCTAACTTTGCCATTGTGTTAAAATCATTAAAATAACCCTTATTGTAAATTTCATCTTTAAATATAAGAATAACCAATACGAAAAATTAACAAGGTTGTGATAGTTATCAAAGGCTTATAATTTAATACATCAGATGCGTGTTTCATCTACATAAGACACATTAGTGATGTTATGATCAAATTAGTTTTAAAGCCAAACAAGTACAAATTTGAAGAGCATTGGGATCAAAAATTCTAAAAATTTATGTCAAATATGGCTACATTATGTATGCCTGTGATAAGAAAATCCTTAACAATTCATACTTTTGTAAACAGGAAATCAAAATCAAATTATGAATCTGAATGAAAATAACCCACAATACAGAAGTGGATACATTGACAGATTGAAATCAAGATACTATAGTAATCCTAGACAAATAATTAGATGAAAAACATGTAAACTGTAAAGTGAGAACTTTGTAATGATAAATATCAAAATATTTGTACAGTAAAAAATTCAATCTTATGTCAAAAGTTTAATTTTATATTCTCTTCCGATTCATCTTTACATATTTCAAATGTCACGTAACTTCTTAATCAAATTTTACAACAGAGAAAATTATATTTTTACAAATACCAGCTTCAACAACCAAAAATATGTTATATGTTATAGCTATATCAAGATCTAAAATGTTCGTCTGGCATTTGGAAAGAACCAGAATAAAGTGTTCCATTTTCTTTAACAAAATCATTTTACATTTAAAGACGGTAGACTCATCCTACAAATCGTGTTAGGTGTCTTGTGAAAATCATATGCCTTTCTTATATCCTCAAAAATTCCCAATTTACAGAATTGTGATGAACAAAACCAATAGCAGGTATATATAGAAAGACAAAAAACCGATACCAGGTATATATAGAAATACAAATTATAAATATGATGCATATATGGTCAATTATTTAATTCTCAAGAAATTGCAGTGGTGATACAGAGGTTCACAATATTCTCTTTCATAGACTGAATAAAATGTCAATGATCAATTCAATATAAAAAATTCTATGGACATCTTGCAGACTTAGTCATTCTTCAGAAAACTTGGCCTAAAGGGTACTACTCCAAGGTTCACTAGCATGATAGATCCTTCAAAACCCTGCAGGCTTAGAATCTGTGGGGGAAACAGTACAACCGATCTAAAGATAATGCCCCTGTAAATCTTTGACCAATGGAATATTTCTCTCTCTGATGAGCATAATTTATTTTACTAACATGCAGTTGTAACTGAACCATTGTAAACTGCTAAAGAAACATAACTCTAATGTAATTATTTGTCATTTAATGAAATGAATGCCGAGAATTATCATAGCAAGCTCACCTCAATAAGGTCAAAAGATTTGAAATTTGATGCAACTTGAGTCCAAGAAAATTGGATTTATGTTGAGACCAAACAAATTCAACCAGCTTTACAAGCAATAGCATAGATATGATCAATTGATCAATTTCCAGAAAAGCTAACATATATTCACTGTGTTTGTTGAAATCCATAATTTCCTTTCAATTGCTGGTAGCTTTATATTAATAAACAAAACTGTTTTTTTATACATCTTTATGGTGTATTCTTAACTTGGGTTTTATTGTTACACATTAACTACATGTAAATTTTACTTCAAATTAAATAATTAAACTTTTTTTTTCAATATTTTAGACATTAATGGATATAGCTTCTAATAATTTCTCCAGCCCGTTACACGGAAAGTAAATATGTCACAAAACAGGTGTTATTAACTGCTGGTCTTTTCCTTAGGAAAAAAAACATAAATCAGAAATGTTCCTGACAAAAAAGATAAAAACAAACAAAACAAAAAAAAATGTTCTTTTATACCAATACATTAAGTCAATCAAGTCACTAAGACATCTTCATATGTATATAAATGTAAAACATTGCCAATTAGAAAGACAAACGACAATAGGCTATGGTACAGTCAATGTGGATTATCCTATAGCAAAGTGATACATTACAAAATTAAAACGATACATTATAAATTTGGTGTCGTGAAGCCCTCTTCTGGACCAAACTTCATCTGGGGCACCTTCACTTTGAAAAATTCAAACTCCAAGAATGATTTTTTTAAATGCCTGAAGAACTTTTTGACCTAAAATTGGCTTAATCCATACAGTTCTTTTCATTCTATCAAATGGTACATTAAACTAACAATTCAGGAGCATTTATTTTTTTTAAATATATTTTCAATCAAATTCAAATTAAATAATCTTGATGATAATTCACTAACACAATTGGTAAATATCACAGTGCTATGATAATCACACAATGACTGCAACAGTTTGACAATTAATTCCTAGATTTCATTATTTTCCAGCAAATAAATTTCACAATAAATCATTTTCTTTTCATTTTTAAGAGACCACTACTATCTTTTGCCAAAATTTATTATGGCATTCTTTGCAAAATTTGAATGTTTTTGCAATTGAACTGAACTGAATTATTGCATTTGACCTTGTATCATTGGAGACCAATTAAGACCACTTATATGTATATAGTTGCTTACATGAAACTGTGTATGTATACATACATTTTCATTTGTAGGTTTACAGAGAACACTCATTTATTTTGCCAAAATCTATTATTGCATTCTTTGCAAATGTTGCATGTAATTTTGCATTGAAATAAACTGAATTATTCCCCTTTGTATCATAGCTGGGTGAACTGAATTATTCCCCTTTGTATCATAGGAGATAAATCAAACTTATGTATATCATTAATCACAATATATTACATGTCCCATTGTACATCAATATTGTTCTGAAAATTCAAAAAGTCATTAGATATGTGTTGTGTAAGTCTTTAGCTTTTAAATCTCAGTCCCTTTATTTTGAAAAGATTGCTTCAACTGAAAACTGTTTCCAATACTATAAGAAATGTTACTCCTAGAACATAAATTAAGTTGAAAGCACTAAAAACCAAGGAATTAATTAATCACTGCCTTGTCAATACATGTATTTATCACATTTAATCTGTTGGTCTTTTTTCGCTGTGCTTTTTTGTGTATTCATCTGCATTTTTAAAAAATTTCTTCTTATCCCTAGTAAATTCTTCAGCTAAGTCTGGTCTGAGTGGGTGGCCAGGTTCAGGCTCCTGAACTAAGGCTATTAGTGATTGTATTACTGAAAATAGAAAAGAAAATTATTTAATGAATGGCTATTTTTTATTTTGAATTTATTGAACCATAAAATTAATTTTTGACTCTTCACATTGAATATATGTAAAATGTGAAAAGTCAAAAATTAATTTTTCGCAGATTATTCAATGTGAAGAGTCAAAAATTAATTTTATGGGTCAATAAATTCAAAATAAATTATTGCCATTCATTATAGATAAATTTCTATCAAAAATAAGGCTCAAAGAACTTTTTATATTATTTATATTAACAATAACAACGTACACACATGTTGGCGTATGAATACACGTCAGAGTGGGCGTGTCGCCATAAAAATTGACAACATTGAAAATAAAACTAATACTTTTAACCAATCAGAAAACAGTAAATACACCAAATTTATTTATGAACAAGTGGTGAAGTAAATCATATTTTTTGGAGCTTAACCATCTCCCTGAAATGTTTTTTTACAATTTAGCTTTAAAAGAGTCTGCATGTAAATATACATAATTACATCTATTTACAAGATAATATCCAAACCCACAATGGAAATATGAAAGTAATCCATAACATATATCTAGCAACAAAGATGACTTTTACCATTTACCATTTCTGTCTATTCATAACATTAAGCAAGATATTTACTGAAAACAATTCAGAAAACATTTCAAAATAGTCTTTTATTGACGATGATGTGATAAGCTGCCTTAATTCCAGCAGTAAATTCAATGCAAGGATATGAATATCTTAATGACATCGCTGATGAGTTCGATTTTTTACGAGCTAGTTCACAAAGTAACATTCCACAGGGAGACATGTCATCCTACCCAGACACATAATTCTGACTCAAACAGCTGGGACAACATCCCTAATGCGCCTCGAAATGAGGAACTCAAAAGTCACGTGTAAAGAAAAAATCTCTGTGTAGTGATATTGGACATGTTTCTATTTTTAACAAATGACTGAACTTAATTATTTGTGGTGATTAGGAAAGTAGAGGAACATAGAATAAATGTGTAAAAACTATGGAGCTATTGAATGTGTTCAAAGTATTAAATTTTCAAAGAACTTATTGTGTTAAAAAGGGGATATTTTACCACAAGGAGCCGCATCACAAAAGGATGTTCGGGGTTTGCTAATTTACGGAAAAAGTAATCTCACTTCGTACCCCGAAAATTTAACCACATATGTGAAAATGTCACAGCTTCGAAACGAGCTATCATACATATCCAAGTTTACGATATGGACTGAGCTACAGGAAAAAATGTTACCATTACCGCCTATGTAAAAACAATTAAAGATATTGAACCAGCTCACTCTTTGCATCTTAAATACCTCATGCAGCCAATATAAATTTTAAAGTCTTATAATAGATTGACCCACTCTGGGTTTAACCCAAGGGTTAAGTATGTTTGCTCCTCTTGTTTTTATATTTTTGCCAATTATTCAAAATCCACTTGCAAAATTTTAATGGCTTATATGAGAGGAGGTAGGAGGGGTCCTGATCCCGAAATCCAAGAATAAAAACACGACAACCGGAGGTCCCGAAATTCGAAAAAAGAATTCCCGGATCACAAAAGGATCAATCCCGAAATCCTGAGATTAAAAACACCCGATTTTGGAGTCTGAATAAAGGTCCTATTCCCCCCTGTTTTATGGACCCTCCATTCTTTTCTGCTTTTTTAAATCCTTTATTTACATACTATCAATTTAGAACAAGCTTTTTATTTTTTGAGAGTGCGAACATTCTTCATTCACAGATTGATTGCATAATTCCTATCTATGCACCCTTACCTTGATCTGTTTTTGTAGCTGGTTTCCAGTGTTCTGGGCTAATGATAGGTAGACACACCTGACCCTTCTCATCAATATTAGGGTGGTATATTTTTGTTTTGAACGTTACTTTTGGTGGTTTGAATGGATACTCTGCAGGAAAGTTAATCTCTACTTTAAACGCCCCTTTATTGAACGGAACCTGATCCTGAAATATTACAAAACAAAACATCGTAAATATACAATCAAACAAAATAGCCATTGTATCTAAAATAAATTTGAGTATCTTCTGATAGTTATTTTTTTCATTATTGTGACCTAATGAATCTTATCTACATGTAATTTCCAAACATCAGATTTATTATACGTGTAGGTAGGGGGACTGACAATGATGATAACACTAAAACACATGTCCATTATTCCTGATGAATTTCTTCTAGAACTACATGTATTTCAGACAACAACAAAAAAAGTTGGAAAGTAATTTAAATCTAAGGAAAACAATCCAATAGTTAACAGTGCTTTCCCCACGGCCTTTAAATTTTAGCATAATGGTAATAAAATGCTACAAAATGATTCCCTTTTTGTAATGATAGTGTAATAGGTGTGATGCTATAATTTCTAGAAACAAGCTACATTTTACATACAGATGGTACAAATGTATTTCATAATTTGCTGTATACCAGGATGCTAAATGAAACTTGTAGGGAAAAGACTGGTTAATCTGATTTCTTACGGTTAAACTGATATATGATCTGGTAGCCAAGTGGCCCTGGGAATATGAGCATGAGTAATAATATTTTTTTACTTTAGTACTGCAGCATTTCATTTCATCTTGTCATGCAAGAATTTCATTAGATACTTTTCAAATTTTGCTGTAAAATACTGGAAACAATATAGGTTTTATGGTTTGAAAATATAGAAAGGTTGGTGGTCTAAGACCACTGGTCTTGAGTTTCTTTTAAGTTGAATCTCTACTTTAGCTAAGTGCTAGGTGTATAATCTAGTGTAAATACATGAAAATGTACACAAAATTACGTCTACACTATCTAATATGTAATATTTCAGACATCATGGGAATTTTTATAATTTTTTGTCAGGACAAGTGTTTGAATTGCATTGAAACTTGAGTTGATGTTTGTTAACAATTGGCACAATGTGTATGTGAAGTAAAATGTTAAATCATGTTAATATTGCTGACACTTACTGGAACTATTAATCCTTCCCATTTCAGTATATTCGATTCATCTACAATAATATTTCTAAACGTTTTTAAATCAGCCTTTCTTAAATCTCCCAATTCCTGCAAAAGAAAAAGTCAAAAGTTCAATCTTATTCTTAATACAATTTTTTTAACATGCATTCTATGTGTAAATTTGTTATTACTAACTTCCAAACACCATGAACATATGATTACTTTATATACTAGAAAAAAATGTGTACATTAGGGTTCTGCATAACCCAGTGTCTTGCCTCCTTTTGCTGTTAGTCCCAGGCTCAACAAAAATGGGGAATTTTTTATTTTTTCTTTCTAGATACTACAATGTATCTTTTGATTGTAAGAAGCTTTTGTCCAAGTTTGGTAATAATCCAGGATGGCTTATGAAGCTAATAAATGTTTTAAAAACTTTAACTGCAGACTGTCAATGACTGTACATGCAACTTTTCCCAATAAACTATACATCTATCAGGTATTATATGGTCAAAACATGTCCAAATATGTTGTAATATTCCTTGACTTATCATGCTTATTATCTTCAGAATTATTAACTTGCATGAAACAAGTGGACCCCTGTTTTAGAAAAGTTGTTCCAAACATTAAATGTGTGTGAATGTGTAGGTTGCGGAAGTACAAGTAGGATGATAATGGGCGCAAACATATTTTTGGGCAAACAGACCCAGATTCATTAAAGTGGGGTTGTACCCTATTTGTCCACTGTATCCCAAACTCTTAATTTCTGACCGACAAAATGCCTTCAAATTTAGATATCTCTGAAGCCACAAAGGAAGTGTGATCGTTGAATCGCATCAAAAGTTCATAAGTCAGTCACAAATTCTCGGTTCAAGGGTCACAGATTCTTCTATATTGATAAGGTCTATTACACAACAATGTGCAATATATCTTTAACAAAAACTTTCTTCAAAAAAAGCTGGTCTATAAAATGTCTCGTCTATATTATGTTTAATCTCTAGAACATTCAAGTTTGCTTCTTTTCTGTACGTTTTACATGAAGTTAATACATAATTTCATTAAAAAAAAAAAGGAAAACCAGGAACAATATTTTCTGGAATATTCTTATTCCCATTTGAGTAAACAATAAAAACACAGCAATATACTGTATTGGATTAATACTGTATATAAAAAAATATTTTTCAGATACGATGTTTCTATTGAATGTACAAAAAACATATATCGATTGTCGTTTCTGGAATTTATTTTTGTTGTTGCTGGGTTAGTCAGACACAAGTTCGTAAATTCGTTTTTATGAATAAATGTAAGTAAAACATGGCAGGGTTTCAACGAAATGGAATGACCCATGTTTCTTTGTTTTATTATATCTATTTATTGACTAATATACTTTTATATAGGAATTACTACAGCGTTTTTTGGATTGTTTACCTTCTGAAGCCGCCTGGTCGCTGCCATATTGAATTGATCACGTGACTTGAATAATCGTCATGAGGAGGTAATATTTCGCGCCATATTTTTTCCTCAACTGAAGTTATAACTTAAAAATGTTTTAAAATTTAAAGAATTGAGGAATACATCAGATTTATTTACACTTACTGGAATAGCAAAATTTTGCAAAAGTGTTATTAAAATCTTTTAATACATGTGCTTAATCATGTTACTAATTTGTACTTCCTGTCAAATATCTGTATTAATTATACTATTATTGCACCTTTGTTTATAACCATGTTGATCTAATGTAAATATGTTCACACTTTTATTGTTTGACAAAAAAAATGTTGTACTAACGTACCTAACGTATCGCCTCAGATCTATACTCCTAAATTTGATTACAAGAAAAAGTAAAGAAAACTGATATCTCGGGGGAAAAAGTCGATGACCAACCGATCGAGTAGACCCTGTCGTGCCGACTGAATGATCTAACTGCCAATCTCATAAAGCCCATAACATGCACACAATTCAGAAGAAAATAATTTCATTACAATTCTTAAAATCAACCGACTGAAATTATATGTTCACTCATGCGCGCTCTGTAAAATATATTTGAGAAAGAAAGTAAACGGCACTCATGTTCACTCATGCGCGCCATGTAAAATAAATTTGAGAAAGAAAGAAAACGGCACTTATGTTCACTCATGCGCGCCCTGTAAAATATATTTGAGAAAGAAAGAAAACGGCACTCATGTTCACTCATGCGCGCCCTGTAAAATATATTAGAGAAAGAAAGAAAACGGCACTCATGTTCACTCATGCGCGCCCTGTAAAATATATTTGAGAAAGAAAGAAAAACGGCACTCATGCGTGCCCTGTAAAATATATTTGATAAAAAAAAGAAAACGGCACTCATGCGTGCCCTGTTAAATATATTTGAGAAAGAAAGAAAAACGGCTCTTTTGCGCGCCCTGGAAAATATATTTGAGACAGAAAAAAAACCGGCACTTTTGCACGCCCTGGAAAATATATTTGAGAAAGAAAAATAACGGCACTCATGCGTGCCCTGTTAAATATATTGAGAAAGAAAGAAAACGGCACTCTTGCGCACCCTGGAAAATATATTTGAGAAAGAAAGAAAACGGCACTCCTGTGCGCCCTGTAAAATACATTTGAGAAAAAAGAAAAACGACAACCATTGAATTACAGGCTCCTGACTTGGGACAGGCACATACATAAATAATGTGGCGGGGACATGTTAGCGAGATCCCAACCCTCCCCTAACCTGAGACAGTGGTACTATAACATAAGAACGAACTATAAAAATCATTCTTTAACAGGGCACGCATGAGTGCCGTTATTTTTCTTCCTCAAATATATTTTCCAGGGCGCGCAAAAGTGCCGTTTTTTTTAAAAGGCTTAACTCATCAGATGGACAAAAATACAAGTGGACGTGGCCGAGTACTTATACATCCAAACACAAAAGACACAATGAACAGATCTGAGAGTACTCGTAGTTATCTGACAGCTAGTTCAAAGCCACTAACAACTAATAAAAAAATCATGCATCTAAGATTAAAAGGTCACTCGTAGGTGTGAATATGTTCTAAATTGGTCAGACAATACTTGGTCATGTTTTATGAAGATTTAAGCCCTCGGCTTCGCCTTGGGCTTAAATCTTCATAAAACATGACCAAGTATAGTCTAACCTATAATTAATAAACAATGGTGTCCTTAACCGATTTAAACCATCAAAATAATAGAGAGGGTCTGTGTGGGGTTTATACAATATCGGATAGTGGACAAAAAGTGCAGAATAATGCCCCCCCCCCCCCCCCCCCCCCCCAATAAAAGAATAAAGAATTGGCAAACAAAGAAGGAAAAGAGAATAAAAGTTCCTTAAATATGACAAATAGAGGAAATGAAAACAAAAATGAAGGACCCCCAATAAACACACTCTTAGTACCGATCAAACTATATTTAAATGTCCACACATCGATAATTGTTGGAAAAAGGTTGTAAAGTAAACAAAGGCTAAAGAAACGCGATCAACTATTTTTCTTCTAATTGGTATATTGCAGTTGATCAAACATGAGGACAATTTCAATTCAAATTAGAAATAAATACCTACTGTATGTCAACTGATAGAAAAATAGGGTAATAATATTGAAAGATTTATACTTTAAGACATTTAAAGAATGTTCAATTGAAGTATCTTTGTTCTTGCGGATTAAATCCTGGACTCAAAAGCCTATTTATAATATCTACCTTGTATAAAAAGTTGACCTCGATGTTAGAGCAACATGTTACTTTATCATATAAATACACTGAGAACTCATGACTTAGGAGTTTATAATGGCAACAGAATCCCCCAAAAAGGAAGGTAAGGACCCCCTTTGGGGCCAATTTAAAATTTAAAATCCGAATAAGTTAGATTATAAGATAGATTAACATTAGCTTTTAACCTAGAATTATACACTATCAATAACTACAAATGCTAAAGAAATTAAAGGAAAAGCACATGTGTACACTTTACACGATTTTCAGTCAAGCACATAAAAGGGGGAGGTATCGGCGTCAATGAAACAGCTATCCGCAACGACAAAAAACAAAAACATCTAACAAGTATGCAACACATACGACAATAAACAGATGTCCAAACAATAAGACAAGCTCCTAGTCTAAATCGTTTAAATTATAAAAGATGTGAATAAATCAAATATCAACATGATAAAAAAAAACCTGCATGCCATTAATATGAAATTCTTCAAACCGGCATACAAAAAACGACCTGACGAGGTCCCTCCCTAACTTAGGCTGCATACGGGGTTTATAGAATAGAGAATATAACGTACCAAGAGTACAGATAATGGGCAAAAAAAGATAAATTGAAAAAAAAAAATGCCAAACTAATAAAGAATAGAGAACCTTTGTGTACGTAAATATCAAGAACAGAACAGATAATAATAAACAAAACGTCAAAAGAAGAATAGAGAAATATGTTCTACACAATGAAAGAATATAGATTAATGAGACTCCCCATCCAGATATTTATATGTGTCTGGGTTAAACTAGTTGTTTTAAAAATAATACAAAAAGTAACAAACAATGAAAATCTGTAGAGAGGGGTGTAAAGGGGTGTATCTGCACGGAAGAACGCGAAATAAAATTGCCATTTCACGATGAACGAACAATTAAAAATTTCTTACACGTTGATCTTTTTCCCGATTTCACGAAACACGGTGAATAACAAACCTTTTTCACGACTGAACGTGAAATAAAAATGGCAAAACACGTTGCACGAAAATAACCCTCTACCACCCTCTGTAGAGAAAAGGGATTAAACATAGTATTAAGAAGACTCAAAGTTAAACCGACCTGCATTTTTTAATTTTTTTCAAATAATCGTATTGGTCTAAGAATATGTATTATATAGATATAGATATGACAGTTGTCGTCATGTCTATTGGCTTGCGTCTTGTTTGTTTGCTGATAAAGATATCATTTTATAAAGTAAAGGGTTTTTTAATCTAATTTTTGGTCGATTTATTGATATTTGTATCATGCTAATAGTCTTTATATACTTTCATTGAACAAGTAAATAAGTTTTTATAGATTTTTATGACAAGTATATTGATTGATTTTCCGTCTTTTTTTATTGAGGGTAAAATATATTTTTGTTTTGACATCGTCCCCCGGGCCCCCTTTCCACAATAATCTAGATAAATAAATAGTAAATGAAACTAGTAAATAAAAATAGTAAGAAAATTGAAAGATAATAATAATTAGATGAAAAAAAAGTTACAAATCCGTGTTCTGCAAGGTCAGTAATATGTTATGCTCTTACAAATTCAAGTGTAAACTGATTATGTTTGCTCTGTAATACATGTTGAATATGTATCAAAAGGCATTGAAACTGGTGTGATAGGAAACTATCAAATAAACTAGGAAATATGGTGAATGGTTTTCAGTGTGAAATTCGTAGGTTTTTTCTGATGATGGTGTATACATATAAAGGATTAAAATTAAATATTTTGACATCTTAAAGAACAGAATTGCCGAACCCTGGACCAGGAATCAGTCGAAGCTATATATGCATTTTTCTATCGAAGCTACACCAAAATGTCTTCCTTTTTTGAGCATGCAGTGTTGGCGATCCCATACTTTTTTTTCTCTCAGACTATTATTGGATTTCCTTGGACTTTAGCACATACCCAATCACGGTGGGTATGGTTGTCCTGCGAGAGAACGTTCTGTGCTGGTGATTCGGTCCTGACGGGTGCTGGTGATCAATGAAAAAATGTAAACAAAGACGAAAATGATGATTTTTGACGTTTTCACTCATAAAAAATGGAAGAAAACAGTTGAGATTTTTCAATTTTGTTTCTTATGGGTTCATATGTAAACCATTAAAAAGTTTGTAAGCGTAACACAAAAATACTCATTTTCAGAAAATCTAGAACTGAAAAAATAAAACAAAAATGCTCATAGAGTCCGCTTTCTATACCGCAATCCACACGACAAAACTATTTTGTGAAAAAACATTGCAATTTATTAAAATTTAGCATTTTATCAATTTATTCATGTCCTGATACTGTGCTGCTGGGTCCTGATACGGTGCTGGTGATTTTGGATAAGAAGTTAGTCATATTTTGAAACAAATGTTACAAAATCAATAAAATTGGGCAGATAATTGTTGTCAATAGGATCTATGACTCATATTTTAGCTCTTGTGCATCAATTTGGCTGTTTAATATGTGTTTTCAAATGATCGTAACTAGTATTACATAATTACATAAAAGGGCAACATCTTTCGTCAAATATCAGATAACAATATAAAGTATCTAAAATAAGAATAGTTTTATTAAGATATTAAATGCCCCATTGATGCTTCAACAATGATCAAAGCCCATGCCGCATAGACATGTTTGTTAGCGCTCCGCATACCCCTCCCCACTTCCACCCAACCAACCCTCCTCATTTCCTCCTTCATTGTTACAGTGGTGTACCAACACAACAATTTATCACATAAAATAATAACACAAAGACACACATTATTGAACAACGAATGCTCGCAGGTACTGAAAGCTAGTTCAAAGCCGAATTTTCAACTAATAGATAAACCATGTTCTCATATACAAAAATCCCAATCGTGTCGATTAAAAAAGTCTCAAAACTTAAGTTCACATTTTAATGTTTGATGAAGCAGAACTTTAAAAGTGTGCAGTGAATCTTGTGCTCACAACAGTTACTGTCATAATTATGTTAACATAAGACTTATAAAGGAATTAAGAAGGTACCAAGAAATATTTTACAGTTCAATTTAATGATGATGAATGGAAGGAAATGGAACGGAAGTTTACATAGGACAAAAAGAAATTGATAGTATATTTTGGCGAAAGACTTAAACGCTTCTTTGCATTATATAGTATAGCTCTTCTATAAAAGCATGCAAAAAAAACTTTGATTGACTTGCTTGCTATGTTTGCTTGGATGTTTTCAAACAATAGGTAGGCGGAGTTTCAATACATACTGGGATTTGATTGGACAAATACAAACTGACAGGAATTGAAGTTAATGTTTATTGTCCAAACAAATTCTAGTATATAGTAAACAGACTACTTACCTGTCGTTTACAAACATCCAAACAATCATAGCAAGCAATTTGATCAATGCTTTGCTTTGCATATATTTATAGAAGAGCTGTAAATTCTAAAAAAAAATTCTTGTTGTCGTCGATGGTTAAATCCTCAACAAAATCTCAATAACTTTGTTGGAACGAATAAAGGTTTTAAATTAAATTTTCGTGGACTTTTTAGCTTCCACCCTGACGAGGCATGTTAGCTGTTCATATGCTGTTGCACCTGACGCACGGAAACTTTCACATTTCCATCTTCATTTCTGAAATATTTTACCCAGCTCATACTTGACAGGATTGTTATCCTAGTAAAAGGTGTAACCAATGAATTGAATACAAGTTAAAAATTCCACAATACTATATAATTCATTTTATGTGTCAATTTGTTCGAAAAAAGTCGAAAAGAAGAGAGTTTTTTTAATGTCATGATTATCTGTCGCTTTCTTGATCTATGCTTAGCATTTATTTCAGATGACATGGACTCCTCACCCTGGTGACCCTGCTGCCTTTCATAACTTCATCCGTATACATATATTTATAGATAAACAAAAGGCTGCAACTGGTATTTTTGTATTTAAAATGATTCGTTGTAACGAGAATATTTGTGGTGAATGGAAACTGTGAGGGTCAAAATCTTAAATTGCTTATAAATGTTGCTGGACCCAGTTTCGTTATCTGATCTGAATTTTCTGAAATGTGCAAGGTAGATAGACATTGGCCTTTTGATTTTTTTTACTCGGTAAGTTTTGCCCTAATTGCTTGAACTTTTGCAATATTAAAGCCGATTTCAATGAGTGTGTAGACAAAGGGAATATCTTTGGTTATCTTGCTTGCTGAACAGAAAAGTCATTGTTAGGTTTAGTAAACTACCCTACTTTAAGAGTAGACTAGTCCGACAAATGACACATCTTTCTGTCTGTAGGACCAGGCTACTTCGAAAGGAGGGTAGTATACCTTACCTAACAATGACTTCACGGTTTAGCTAACAAGCAAGCTAACCAAAGATATTACCTTTGCCTACATACTCAATGGAATCGGCTGTAACTAAAAACTCAAATACATTTTAACAGACAGTGGTCATGTTTGTTGATGAATATTGTCTTTCCTAGATTCACTCTTGAAAAATCATTTGGTAACATTTGGTCATTTGATATATGATCTTATAGCGATTCGGGTTGATAACCAGTTGAAATTAAGCCAGTTTTTTGTGTGTGTAGATTTGTATTGTTTTAAACTGTTATGACCTTTTAAAGTTAAATGTAGGTGTTTAATCTAAGAATTTCTTTTTTAAACTTATATACTTGTTTTATACTCAATTGGTAGTATGAAGCTACGAGATATTTAAATTTTTGAAATTGACATATTCTAGTCTGCCCTTTCATAAAAAAGTGAATTTTTTTAGTGTTCTATCGAACTTTCGAAAAAAAATACCTGATAACCGTTCAGACAAAAAAATTATGTTGAAAAAATCTTACAGATATAGCAAGTGATTCTTAATAGCTATAAGATACATTTTTCTTTTAAAATACAACTTTTAAATCTTACGGGAAACTATTCCAAGCTTAAAACTTTCACTGTAATCTCGCTCTAACTTATCCCCATCTCCCCCCCCCCCCCAAAAAAAAAAACCAAACAAACAAACCCGCAATACTATTGTCACTTTTATAGTCAGCACTAAATTGATCACAAACAAATGTGTTTAAAGCTGCTAAAGACATATGATTCAAACGCTCAGAAAGTCCTTCTTTCTATATTTTTGCTCTCCATTTTTATGCAAAACCTTTTACATTTTTATGGGTTATTGTTTTATGGGTTATTGCTGAAGGTCGTACGATGACGTATGGTTGTTAACACATACTTCCTTTGGTTTCTTATGGAAATTTGTCCATTGACAACAAACATACCACATCATCTACTTTATATAAGTACTGTATACATTACAACGTATTTTGGTGATCTTGCAAAATGATCGTAATCCCGAAAATCGTAAACATATTTTCTTATCTTAAAAGGGGGAAAGAAGGGTTCCATTAACAGGCAATAAATAAGATTACAGTAAAATTTAAAAAAAAAAATAAAAAAATAGGGGTATTTTTTCTCTCATTATAACCGTAAACAGATTCACAACAATGTCAATTTCAAGAAAGCAGACAACAGTTAATTAGTCAATAACAGTACAGCATCAATAATCTTGAATATATGCCACTTTTAAATAAAATATAAAGGCACAGAACCAGGACATAGCACAGAACCAGGACCGTTTTTCTTATCACCAGCACAGCGTCAGGACAATTCCGTTTAACGAACTTGCACGACTTTTGCAATATAATATTGTTGTAATATACTTTGCATGGTACTTATGACGCATCAGAGAAAAATTAAGCAACACAACAGTCGTTTTATTGCCGTTCTGATACAATGTAAACAAACCCACCAGCACAGAATCAGGACCCACCAGCACCTGACAGGACCAAATCACCAGCACAGAACGTTCTCTCGCAGGACAACCATACCCACCGTGAATATTGTTCACTAACAAAAATATGTAAACAATCCTTTGTTCCAGTATATATTTTAATAAACTCAAAGAAAAAACATATATACACGCGAATGCTTCTATTTAGAATGATAAGATATTAGGGTATTTTTGTAAACTCAAAAGAAGATAATTTTGATATAGTTCATGTGTATTGGCTTGCGTCTTATTTGTTTACTTTTGATCCACACGATAGACATTATTTTTAAAAGCTAACTTTGAAGATAAAAACTGTATACCGTTCGTACATGTTGTTCCTATAAGTTCGCTCCATTGACTATTCTTTTGTCTCAAGGAGTGTCAGGTCATGCGTATTGTTTTGTTCATCAAGAGACAAATCTGATGTTTTGTATTTCGGACTCGGAGCGCATACAACAGTCCGTACGTAATATATCGATACTATCTATCTATAATAAGTACTAATGTAGGTATAAGTCAATAGGTTGTATATTTGTTGAACAAATTAAAACAATTGAGATACAAATTTAGTATATATAAATACATCATACCGTACTGAACTCTTTAACTTCGACTACATACACTGCGTAAGTGTGGACATATTTCTTTGTGTTAGATAAATATAACGGTAAGAAATAATTGAACTGCTCCTTAACAAAATTAGAGACAATTTCTGTATATGAAGAGGGGGCGATGTTGTTGACGAAGGGTCCAACGTTGGATTTTTTATTACAATTATTAAAAGTTCAATGAATATTTCGTTTAGTGGCTTTGTCTCCGATAAATTTCTTTCCCTTACATTTTCAAAATCCGACAGTTGTTACAACCTACTTGAAATGGGATATTATAAATAAAGAGTCTAAATTAAAAAAAAAAACAATTATAATAATATGCCGAACTGATGAGTCGAGCCATTTCAAACTGTTTTACGGTGTGTTGTTACACCACTGTCCCCAATTAGAGGGTAGGTGAGCGCTCTAAAATATGTTTAACACCACCAAAGAATCTATATGGATCTGTTCCTGGTCAATAGCCTGTAATTCAGTTGTTTAATCTTTTTAGCTTAATTGTTTTTGTGTGTTGTTTTTTAATCAATTAGACAATCAGAACACAAGTTCACGTGTTTGTAAACAACAACATGTCACAGCATGGTGAAAAATAAAGCAACGGCATAACAAAATGAGAGACAACCCAAAATAGAAAATGGACGGTCTTGTACTAAATACAAGAAACGAATAATAAATTAGATATACAGCACGGCCACCGATCGGCAATCATTAATTGACAAACTCGTGCCTTTGAACTATCACACGCATGAACACAAAGAGGATGTGGCTTGGTAACACTTGTTTGTGAGCGCTACACTCTCCCCCAACCCTCGAACATAAATTGCAATGATTCACTCTATATAGCATATGAATATACACACTAGCTCAGTCATCGCACTGACGACCTTCATGAGGGTAGTGAATGGGGATACCTTCATGACGTATAACGGTAAAAATTCTTGCTAAATGACGTTAACAATAATTTTTAGTGAATGACGATAAAATGTACACTTTCTTTTAGGCGATAAAAAAAATCAGTTGAAATTGACGAATCACGCTATTTTTTTCCCCAAAAAATAACGATAACAATAATTATTTGAGACATCTGACGAATCACGATAAGGATATTTTGACGAATGACGGTAAAATTTTAACCAATTTGACGCTAACGGTAGCCGAAAATGACCGTTTGACGCTTGACAATAAAGGGCATTTCCACCCTCCTTCATCTAATAAAAAAATGATGTTGTTTGTGCAAACAACAACTAGTTTGTTCTCGATTCTGAATGTAAACTCATTTCTGAAGTTATTTTATTTTTTTTTTTTATTATTTTTTTAATATCTTAAACTTTATATGTGTTTAACGAAGATAAATCGTTTTAACCAGTAGTAAAAGGAAAGTGTATATTTGTCTCGATACATAATTTTTTTTAAATCTTATATAATGTCAGTTAGTTCTCGATTTAGCATTTTGTTGTCCCAGGACTACATACATCATTTATAGTGAACGTATCCGTATCGATATCATTGTTATCTGTATATATACTAAAGGTATCTAGTTCTAAAAAGTTTTTCTTAATCGATTATTTTAAATAATTCATATTCTTACTTTTTTATTGAATGAACTAGCTTATATTTCAGCATTCCATTTAAGTCAATAGGTTTTCTATAAAGTCAATACATTTTTCATAATCATTCATAAGTTTGATAAATCTTTTTCCATTGTAGAGACCATGTCTCCTCCATATGACTGGCAGGCGACCAAATGCCTCGCAGAATGCAACAAGCATATGTTAGCCAATCAAATTGCCTGTGATGTTGGATTTCTAGTTGGGGACGAGCAAGAACTTGTAATGGCGCACAAGTATGTCATGATAAGCCGAAGTTGCGTATTTTATGCCATGCTTCACGGATTAATGGCTGAAAATGCAGACGAATACATATCTATCCCAGACATCGACAAGGAGACATTTAAACAAATGTTAGAGTAAGTCTGGTCACGTGTTTTAAAAAAAAAATGGCAATATTAATAATGTGTAGTATTCTGTGAACAAAACCCTTTTATAATGCGCACGAAAAGAAAGAACATATTAAAGAGACATGTACCAATTTATCATATAAGTTGAAAGTTTAGTTCTCGGTGTTGTTTTTTTAACATTGTTGTTTGTCTTTTGGTCTCAGTTTTATTTTCATTTGCGTTGTCAATTAAAATTTGTTGTTATAAAATGTTAGAAATTATTATAAATTAAGGAATGCATCTCTCTCATGCAAAGCTCTGATTCCTTTCACGGATTTGGCTATACTTTTTAGAACTTTTGGATTATAGCTCTTCATCTTTTATATAAGCTTTGGATTTCAAATATTTTGGCCACGAGCATCACTGACGAGACATGTATTGTCGAAATGCGCATCTGGTGCAGAAAAATTGGTACCGTTATTGTTGTTATTTTCGATTTTGATTATCCATTTGGCATCTTTCACATCTCTTGTGAAACATTCGTTAAAACAATTTTCGTAAGTTAATTACAGTACACAAACTGTTTTAAAAGCACTGCATATTGAAAATTAGATAAGGATACACGAGGGTCAAAGTATGCAATGTTCCATTGTATAGTGTTGGGATGCAAATGGAAGTCAACTGCGGCGTGCCCCCTCCTTATTCACTGGGGCAAAAAAGATATAGAAGATACTTTTCATAGCAAGGGAAAGCAAATGATATACAACTGAAACAAGAACTATCTTTAAAAAAGATATCCGACGTAATTAAATTTGAGTATACATTGTATGTTTAAAACTATCATTTCGATAACCTTCAGAAGCACAAAGATACCATTTAAATAACGTTTTCTCTGTTTGTGTTCAGTATTCTCGGTCCTCGTATCTTTCTGTTTACATTCACCAAAACCCCGCGGAAATCTCCCATGCGTAGGTGCGATCTAAAAGTCATGTACGTTCGTACAACAAAGTTTACATTAAAAATTATATAATTGTCTCGAATAAACAGCTGTCACGGATGCAAAGAGCTATTGGAGAAACAATTATTTTAATAAAAATATAAATCTTTGTAAGATCTAGTTCAAATATTTATAGTTTTTCACTTGCTTTCCATCACGATATAATTAACGAGACGTTTTTTCAAACACAACCAAATCACCCACCATGACAGCATTTTGTCCAATCACAGAAAGGATTTTTAAGCATGCATATTCTGTTGCCATAGTTAAGCGTCCTTAAGTTCAAAGGGCACAAACCGAAACTATACCGACTACGTCGGAAAAATCAGACGACTATTCATGTCCCCAGTGAGTCGAGACACCAACACACAGTAACAGGCAACCACTTCTTGAAGGTGACCGTAAAAGTTATACGTAGTATTTTTAACATACAAATCGACTTTTGTTCTCAACATTGTGATTTTTTTCTTTCAGGTTTATATATAGCGATGATGTAAAGATCGACACAAAGACAGCAGCTTCTCTTTTATATGCAGCAAGGAAGTACGGTTTGAATGGTTTAGAAGATAAGTGTACAAGAGCACTTGAGCATGGTATCCTTGGTGACAATGTTTGTTTTATTTTAGACCAAGCTTACAAGTTTGACAATGACGAACTAAAAAAGAAATGCCTGGATTTCATTTTCCACCAACCAAAGATAGTCCTCAAATCATCAAGCTTCTGTGATCTTGCACACCAATGTGTGTTAGAAATCATTAGTTCAAACGAACTTGATGCTGCAGAAGATGCAATATTCGAAGCGGTAATGCGATGGTCTGAAATCGAATGCTTACGTCAGGAAATGTTGAATTCATCTAAAAACCAAAGGAAAGTTCTTGGTAGAATACTATATCAAGTTCGATTCCCACTTATGAACGAAGCGTTTTTCAATAAAACAGTTATACATTCAGACTTATTAACAAGAGATGAAATAATACATCTTCGAAATTTCTTTACAGGAAAGGAAATACATTCAAAACATTTCATGACCACAAAACGAGTAACAGGCGAAAACTTAGTTCTTCACTGGCGTTTTGGACCGGTCAGTTGCATACACAACGAAGAAACTGCAATATCATTTTCATCGTCCATTGAAATATTAGTTGAAGGTGTTCGCGTAGACTGCAGTATTTTTGAGGATGAATTTTACGACGCAGATCTCGCATTATTTGATGTAAACAATAAAGAAATGGCAAGAACTAAAAGAAGAATTGATGTCCGCAACAAATCGTCATTAATTAACGTTACGTTTCACGCTGCTCCTAAAATTGACAAGGGTTACAAGCATACTATCATTTTGAAAGTTCAGGGGTCACATGGTTACTATGGAGCAAGCGGAAGGTCAAATTTGCAATTACATGGTTCCGTTCCCACGTGTGTAAATCCTGAAGGTGACTTTACGAAAGTCATTATGCGTAAAGATCAAGTGCCAGCAATTCTTGTGAAGCCTGTTATACGCAGCTGAAGTGGTATGGCGTCCCATTGAGACAGTCAGGCAACAATCTCACCAACTTTATGACCATTTATAAATCTGAAAAGGATACAGATAGTGTTAAATTATACAACGTTCCATTGTATGCAGTATGGAGATGCAAATGGGAGCCAACAGTGCTCTATATTCGCTGGGGAAAAAAACACCAGAAAAAAGATGCCAACGGGCAACAAGAGCGAGAGATTGATAGAGAGAGAAACGACATAGCATTTAATATTTAAAAAGGAAATCAATATTTCAACTACAAATATTGAAATTTATGTAAATGTCATAGACCTCTTGTAAATAAATAAATAAATAATTTTATACGACTATATATTTATTGATTATGAATACCTAATATTTTTACTGCTTAAAAAATATTCAAAGTATATATATGGACTGGTGTACAGAAATATGGTCAATCAGTGTATTTAACCCGTCATGCAGTAAAACACATGAAAGAAGATGGCTTTCATTTGTGTATACTCAAAAACGTCCCGTCAGAATGGAAACGCTTTAATTTCTGTATAATATATTAATTAATGATTGCAACAACACTTCGGGGTTCGTACGTGGATTTAATTTTGTTGCAGGGCAGTACTTGTATCTCTATTCAATATACCGTCTTTTGTGAAGTGGCTTTCAAACTTTTCCGTCGGTCATTCCTCACGACCTATTTTGCAGAACTACCTTTACTGGATTAAAGTTATTTTTTAATTATGATTAACAGTCTATGGGTATAAAACACCACCGCCTTTCATTGACTCATCTCGACCGTAAAATCTAAGATTGAAAGAGGTGTCAGGTGGTGGATCCAGAAATGTGCATACGGGGGACCAGGTCCTCTGAATGCCTTTGAAGTGCCCTTTCCAGTCATGCTTCAATGATTTCATATATATAATCAACACAACTTTCCACACAAACCACATGAACCCCAAATCCGCCTCTTGCGTCCGTTTGGCTGTGTGTTAATACATGTACAAAGAAACGCTGGTCGGAATATAGACCGTTGAATTGGAATGGCTTTATGATGGATTTTACGCTCTCAGCATGTAAAATCACCTTTGAACAAGTCTTTCATTTGTCTGTTGAAAAGCAAAATTTTCCCGCTGTCTAACATGATCTATATTTCCAGTTACAGCTAAATATATTGTTCTTCGTCTAAATCGTTACACAATGTATTACCTATCCATCGAATTATATTGGTGTTTTTTTCGTCCTAAATATACATAGTATATTTTTAAAAAAATCAATGGAATTAAATCAATCGATCAATCAATCAAGTCTGTATTGAATTCTGCATTTTTTATAAAGAACACGCGTTTGTGAGGCCGGTTCGCCCTTGAACCATCTACTACCAAGGCACATTGCGGTCTTTGAATAGCACCAGTAAGTCCTTATCTTAGTCTGTGTATAAAGAAAGGTCAAGATACGTCAATGACATAACCAAAATAAATGTAAACGACGTCAGTAGGTGAAAGATTGCACCATAGAAGTAAATGAGAGTAGAACATAGGTGGTCTCACGTGGATAATCTGTTGGTTTGTGCATCTTTAACTCATAACTTTTATTACATGCTTCATTTCCCAGTATAGAAAATAATCATATTTAAGAGGTGAACATCAGGTTCAACAAAATAGACAAAAAGATTACTAATAATTAATAAAAAAAAAAGTAAGATAACTATATGAAACGAATATTGCAATAACTATAGGCTCTATATATAAAGAGCATGTGTCGCTCAGCTGAATTTATAAGTATCTTCAACAATGCACAATCTCAGGCGTAATGGACTAGAATAGAATTCATGACAAAATTTTCTTTTTTGTTGATCTTGTTTTTATGATAATTTTTCGGTAAGCATGCAACTGCTCGAAACTCTAGTTTTTGCACAAAACACAAAAAGGCAAAATAATCGTCATTTAAGGAAAATCCCTTCTATATATATATATATCTACCTACGATTTCAGAATATTACTTATTTGTAGATCTTGCAATTATCTTGTTTATTATTTTTGCCAATTTTTTTTATCTATCTTTTATAGATTTTAAGATAATGGTGAAAAACTTGAAAAACTTGTCTTTGGGATAATAATTGCTTTTAATTTTCTGTCAATCTATCAATTCAGATTTTAGGTCAAAATGCTAGAAAAGTCATATAAATAGTCATTAAAGGACATTAACCTCAATTAGGGGTCGACGGCCATTTGACTTATTCGCCGATCTTTTCTTGTTGATTATTGAAACAACAACAAAAAAACGAATATTAAAATCAGTAAATGGACAAATTTGGCAATTATAGGCTGCGTCATCGGACGCGTCTTTTACAGAAGACACCGAATGATGATTTTGACTAGTACGTTTTGTTGCAAACAGATCATCAGAGGAAAATATTTCTGTAAAACTTAACAACGACGACGGGCGTCGGTAGCCAAGTGATAATAAAAGCTCAATTGGCCCTATATGGTGCAGATGATCTAAAATAAGCAAAACAAATAAATGAATTCGGAACAATTACAGTCCGATATGCGGTTTAAATAGAACAAAAGAATGCGACCTCTTGTGTTTAGAAGGTAGAAAAGTGTAATGAACATTGTATACAGTTGTCAAGATGTCACAAAAGTTACTTTCCGTAAAGTCATTAAAAATATTTGAATTCACGTTGATTAGTTTTCATATTGTACATTTGTTCACAATACAACTTGCAAACGATCGTTTTTAAAACGACCATAAGTCGAGCTGTTACGTCATTTAGGGGGTCTCCTTATAAACTGCTATTTTTTTTGCTGGACATAGAAAAAATCTAGGAAAAATTACAAAAATTGAGAAATGAATTATCAATCGTTTAAGACCATTCCCAAAGTGGCACACCTAAATTTGACATTTAGACGCAACTTCAAAGTTGGATGTTATATGACGGGGTTTTGTTAATTAATTTACGCATCGAACACACCCGTCCTATATATGTAACATCACATGATTTTTAAGTGATTAAAATTAGTTTCTTTTAAATAATATTTGCATGCTTGACATGTTTTTTTCTTAAACAATTACAATTACACCGACAGTCATAATTTCTGTAATACTTAAAAAAGTTTTGTTACACATTTTGTTACACCTTAGTTATCCATTAACTTGGTTGATCACTGTGAAGTTGAGTTTTTGGGGTAGCAACCCATTGTTGTTCGGAATTATTTTTTATGCATCATTTATTGATCTTGCAATTACTTGTTATTTAGTTTGGGTCTTATTTCTCAAGTGTCATATTTTGGCTATGTTTGTTGCCGATCATACAGTATATAATAAGTTGGTAGTTGCCCGCGAATGGATTTTTTTTCATTTCTTGTGACTCTTTGCGACTTATTTGTTGATTGCAGTTGGTTTTTGTTTTGTGTCATGTGGAGCGATATGGTATGATTTTGTTTTTCTTTTCGTGTGTTTGCATCTAAAATTGGGATTGCACTGAGTTATTTCATGATTTCTTTTGTGCTATATTTTCGATACATTTTTAGTCTATCTTATAGCATCTTAAAATCGTCAGACGACATAATGTGATACTTTGTTTGTTCGCCAATATTATTCATACGATTCATACGATTTGAATTTACTATTTATATCTTTTTCTTTTCTGAATAGTTTACCTTCAATAACCAGAGCAAAGACTTTCATTATTTTTTTTATATACATTTGAAGACTTCCATCGCACTGTTCAAACCAATATTCAGTGGCTGATCCAGAATTTTACAGGGGGGGGGGGGGGGGGGGGGCACTGACGGAGCTACGGAGAGCTCGCTCGAGATATGCTTCAGTGATTCCCTATGTTTAATCAAACAAATTTTTCAGATTAAAGCTACCCCCACCCCCCGCTCGAATCCGCATATATTCTTGAAAACGTTGTCTTATACATACTTACCTCCATGCTATTGTCTCAAGTATTTAGTCTCTGCACCAAACACTTACAATCAACCAAGCCGTTGCTAAGACGGTGACGTTACGCACGATACTGGTGTCACCAAACGTAACGTCGAATTACGACGTTTTCTACATGGAAAATTGAAACGTTGAAAATCGACGGCATTGAAAGACTGAATTTGATGTTTTTTAATTCGATTGTATGTTTGTTTTGTTTATTTCCCTTTCAGTTTACGTTATTTGTTTCTTTAGTTTGTCTTTTTTTAATGTTTGTTTGTTTACTTTTTAAGAAATATACAAAATATAAAAGCAATTCAAAGACAAAATAACTCGTTCAATTTTATTCCGAATAGTCTGTTATAAACTGCTTTGCTCTGCCAGTCCAATTATTTCTTCGTGAATGGCCAAGGACAAATCAATTACGGAGTCCGTCAAAATATCAATATATTTCTAGGAGTCTGAGGAAGTGCTCTCTTAAGTTTTTTCATTGCTCTGGATTTTTGCATTCTATTTGTAAAATTCGTTACATCTTCAATTTCTACAATTTCAAGATTTTCTTCACCTTTTCTTTTTTCCATAAACCTTCTGACATTATGCAAGTTTTTTAATCTCCTAGCTTCAGCTTTTTGCTTGAGTGAGTTGTGTTTTTCCCGTTGTCTTCTCTTTTTTACAACAGCTATGGAATTTTTGTATTCTTTTATTCTCTCATTTTGTTTAATTTCGTAGTATAATTTATTTCTCTCACTTTTTTGTTGTTTTTTCCTTTCTCTATACATTTTCATTTTGTCAATTTTACCTTTTGATTTCATGATGGAACCTACAGTTGCAAAAATTGACGCATAAGAAAGGTGACGTTAAAAAAAGATAAATTTACGTTGAAATACGAAAAAAGACGTAGGGGACATTTTGTAAGTCTCAGAAAGTTAGAAATATTATTAATTAACTAAACGGCTATACCAATACAATGGGTACCATTTTAAAGCTTAATCCATGAGCAATCTGATAAGCATAAAGTACAAAGTGTGAAAGCTTCGCATTCTGAACTGAGATGACACAATCTAAGAAAATGTGTAAGGAAACGTTGAATGTAGAATAAGGGGACATTTTGTAAGACTGAAGAATATGGCTTGTTTGGTTTTCAAAACAAACACGATTTTGAGCAAACTTTTGTACTTTGAAGTATAGTTTATGAGCCGTCTTTCTATATTTTTAAATAGTGTTAGTCATTTAAAATATTGCAATTATTTAGAGAAGAAACTTTTATATGCAAATCTAGTGACGTTAAAATCAAATGATTACAATGCTTACCATTATTCGTTTTCCGCCACCATTTTGCCTATTGACATGACTTTTTCGCCAAAAAAGACATCACAATTTATTTGTTAGTTATGACGTTACTGACTGAAATTTGGCGGAATTTATGCAATGTTTGCAATATTTTAAAGAGATTACTAGAGTGATTACGGTAAAATTTTGTTACATCTTACAAGTTATTTTCATAACAATTTTGGTTTAAACAGGCGGATTGACAAACACACATTTTATAAAACGACTATCTAATTTAAAAATGATAAAATACAATTAAAACGGAATGTTTTGGTATATAATGATACAGTTTTGTTTTACTAACTGAAGTAAATATTCGCCATCCAAATGGTAATACACGTCAAAGTAAGAAGTGACACCAGTATCGTGCGTAACGTCGGTGCTTTAAGAGCAGGGGCTTAGGTTAAAATTGTACTTACTAGACAGTCTTTGATAATCTGTTACAGTTTTGTACAAGAGTTACTCCTTTGTTTTTTAATAATTAAACGGAACTATTATGATGTTATGGAAAATATCGAGTTTGCTTGTTATTGATAATCAAAAACTCAAGTCACTTGGTAATGGTTGGGATGCTTAAACCTTTGACATATTCTGTAAGTTGACAAATGAATATACTAAAGACCTTTTTGGGGTGTTAACATTTACGGTTGACTGGCATATTTTATGTAGAATATACAGACCGTTTCATTTAAAAAAAAATGATGATTCTAAAAAATAACGAAAATTAAGCATATGCTCTTTTAACTCTTCTTGAACAGGGCTCCAATTTTAAAAAAAGAGTTCAGATGATCAATATAAAAAGGAAGATGTGGTATGATTGCCAATGAGAACACTATCTACAAAAGACCAAAATGACACAAACATTAACAACTATAGGTCACCGTACGGTCTTCAACAATGAGCAAAACACATACTGCATAATCAGCTATAAAAGGCCCCGATAAGACAATGTGTAAAACAATTCAAACGAGAAAACTAACGGCCTTATTTATGTAAAAAAATGAACGAAAAACAAATATGTAACACATAAACAAACGACAACCACTGAATTACAGGCTCCTGACTTGGGACAGGCACATACATAAATAATGTGGCGGGGTTAAACATGTTAGCGGGATCCCAACCTGGGACAGTGGTATAACAGTACAACATAAGAACGAAGTTCTTTGAAGAAGGAGAAAGGGGAAACCAATGGCACTGCAATATCATCTCAGAAATTATATAAATTATTACCATCAGTATTACAAGGCTATGAAGGATGCATTCACATCTCTTCTGTTATGGATACGTTTGACAAATTCTGTATATATATAAAAAAAAAAAGTTCCTTTTTGTGGCCTAACTTTATTCATATAGATTATTTCTTCAACATATCTTTATATATTGCTTTCTTTAGTTCAAATTGAAATCTCAGATAAGCATCTGGTACCCTTTCCATGCCACTGGTCGACATGTGTATACTTCAGAATAATTCCTGACTGTCAGATGTATAGCAGAACTTTCACATAACTTCTTGATAAAACTGCCGTCTTTCTCCCTTTTCGACACTGCAAACAAAAAATCGAACATGCAGTTAAAGAGGGGGTTGCAACCACATGTTCCCCGTACAAACGGATCGGAACTAAGAGCTCTTTCCCGGATCTGGCAATGGATTTATACATCAGATACGTCACAAAATATAAACATGTTATTAAATATACTTGAATATGAATCGAAAATATTGAATTATCATTTATGTCTACGAAACCACAAGATCCTACTAAATTGGCCATGTTTTCACATCATATCAAATGTTTTCATTGGTCTTCGCTTGTTAGAAAATGTACTGAATTTATTGTTAGCTAAATTATCAATGTTAGGTTATTGCATATTCTTCAGAGCTGTATCTTGAACTAGTGAATTGAAAAAGAGGGGATGGGTATACGTACTAAACATTTGTCTGTATTTTCAACATATATCCAACAAACATGTGAGAAAAATTATTTTAAGAATACGAAATATCTCTCTCATTCTGTAAACAGATATTGTAGGTATATTGGTGTTTTTAAAAGACCACCCCCTTTTTTTTGTAATATACACCACAAAAAAACATTTTGTTAGGATAAAGAACTAATAAACAATAGTACAATAATGTAAGGCTTCGGAGCTTCATATCATTTACATTCAACATTTTTTTTTGGATTTTTTTTTACTATCAATGTTGAACCATTAATTTTTATCGGATTTTTTTTTAACTACCAATGTTGAACCGTTGAACCGTTCATTATTGAAAGTAAACAAAAATTCGATAAAAAATGTTGAATGTAAATGATATGAACCTCCGGTCTTATATATTAAAGGACAGTATATAAGACTTCTGAGGTTCATGTCATTTAAATTCAACGATTTTATTGGATTTTTTTTAAAATTTTTACTATGAACCGTTCAATAACAATAGTAAAAAAAAATCGATATAAAAACGTTGAATATTAGTGATATGAACCTCCGAAGTCTTATATGATAGCACTACGGTAAATTGAATAATTGAAATTCAGTTAATAGTGTGAGAGGCTATTTTAATCCACTTTATGCTTGTGTATTATATAATGTTACAATGTAACAAACCTATCAAACACACCTTGAAAAGTAACATTATCTCCCCTGGAAATGCTTAACAACACGACACAAAAAACTGCTACCTTTTTTTGCTCTATATCACATAATTATGAAAACACATTACATAGATAGGGAATACTGTGCTTGTGCACACGTTTGAATGTGTAGGTGGCACACTCAGAACGATCGTCTCTAGATTTTTTTTGAAATTCGTCCCGGCCTTTCCGGGTTCACGTAGCAACACGTTTCTCCCCTTCCCAACTATTTCTGATTATGAATTAATCCAAAACATGCACTTATCCCAATGCAGCAACTATTAAACAACTCACCTATACCAATGGTGATCGTCTAATTCCTAGCTGATTCCTATAATTGTACCTTTCTTGAAGACACCCATCGTTGTAGCGTCTACCTTTGGAGGTAGCGAAATTACACGAATTGACAGGAGAGCGAAATAAACAAGGGGAGCAATTTTATCGAACCGCATTCCGGACTGATTAGACCGGAACAGGACAAAGACTTTTGACCGCCATTAGAAAGTTATACGTATAAAACTAAAGATAGCAGCTGGTATTACAATCGGCAATTCTCGGTAGATTCCACCTCTATTCTTCTACATTTTATGAAGGAACGGTCTCAGCCGAGCTGTGACGATTGGCTGACGGTAGTGTAAACAAGAGGATACATGGAATCTTGGACGGAAAAGGTTTTATTACATGTTCTTCCCCATAGCGGATTAATAGTGTTGACACATTCTGCTGCATAAAGAACTAACATTGTAAGTCTTGCTATGCGGTAAACATTGTTGCAGGGTGTGCGGATACCTGTTTTGCTTCCTTTATCACTGACAATTATACTCTGCTTCATCATTCTTAGTACTCGAGGGTTCCATATGCACATGCTCAGTAATCAGTGTTTCGCCTCAAATTTATAACTTCTTTTTTTTATTTCCAGTTGAAATAACTATGAAAATTAAGAAATTAAGGTGCGAACTCCGTCAGACAAAATTAACATAAGTTGTTTTTATGCCCCATCTACGATAGTAAATACGCATTTTGTTTTCTGGTCTGTGCGTCCGTCCGTTCGTTAGTCCGTCCCTTCTTCTTTCGTCCGTCTGTCCCGCTTCAGTTTAAAGTTTTTGGTCAAGGTAGTTTTTGATGAAGTTGAAGTCCAATTGACTTCCACCTTTGTACACATGTTCCCTATGCTATGATCTGTCTAATTTCAATGCCAAATTAGAGTTTTGATCCCAAGTTCACGGTCCACTGAACATAGAAAACAATAGTGCGAGTGGGGCATCCGTGTACTGGGGACAGATTCTTGTTTTCTATTCTTTGAAGATATCTTTTTTACTTCTGAAATAAACAAATCTATTTACGACTGAAACCTAACCCTTATTTAACTATAATGGGTAAAAAATAAAAATAAGTGTTCCATTTAATAAATTTACAAAAGATATGGAAACACAATCCGTTAGGTAAAATCTTTGTCAGAATTAAACGAAATTAAATTGACAATACACAATCATTTAAAACTGGATTTCTATTGTTTTAATTCGATCTCGACGTCATGGTACCTTAAAATGGCCGACAAACAAATCGTTTTTATTCCATCTTTATTCTAGCAAATATATAGCTCACATTTATATCAGGTAAGTAAAAATAATTAAAATTCAATTACAAATTATTCTATTTTCATTTTAAATGAAAATTACTATGCATTAATGAAACGTAACACAATGCGCTACACAGACTATCGAGCAAAATCAAATTTAAATTTGAAATGAGAAAGTTCATCTACATTTCGTTTAAATGACCACACTTAGGCCTATATATGATTTGTTAATTTAGAAATAAAATTGTAACTGTGTAACCCAAATATTCTGTTCATCGAAAATCGTGATTTTAAGTTTCTATTGTCTCTTTCAATGCCCAACAAAAAAAGGTACCATGATAGACATATATAATAGATCACTATCTTGTCTTTTTCATATTTTGATACAAGGAGAAGTGGGACATGCGTCAACAAGACAGCAATAAACAAAAACATAAACATAAACAAACAAAAATACCCCAAAACTTTTAGAGGGCAACTTTAAGTCTTAGACAAGAGAAAGGTGTCTGCTATACCCAGGTATATATTAAAATATTTAAAGATTTGTTTAAGCCCAATACTCAAAATTACGAAAACTACAAACATAAGATAAAGTTCTCCTCCGAACGTAGACAGGCTTATAACATGTAGAGCTGTTTCACTAGTATATACAAGGATGGGTTCAAACTTACTTTAAACTCGATAAATAAACAAATAAAATCAATTCGCTTTTCACAATTTAAAATTTTGAATGTATATAGGTGCAGTTTCTGGGGTTCCTCTTAGAATAGTGGAGGAGAGGGTTCCAGTCTCGTAATTTTCGAAAATAGAGAGTTTTACTCTCTTTTTGATAAAAAAAAAATACTGCAAAAAACAAAACTAGGGGTGGGGTGTAGGCTTATATTGTATAGTCTGTTTCCTTTTTATATATCTTATGGAAAATACAAAATATATGAAACACTTTATTATAAGTCGCATGCTTATACTATATTTTTATTCTTCAGACAATGTCTTCGATTGCTGCTGATGTTATAGACCCGGATGTGGCAGATACCTTTTTGACATGTTCAGTCTGTGAAGAACCGTTTAAGAATCCCGTTGGACTTCCATGTCTTCATTCCTTTTGCAAAGAATGTCTGACTAAACATATACTGTCGACAACGAAAGCTCAGAAGAATCCGAAAGCCTTTACTTGTCCGAAATGCAAACGCCATGTAGATTCACCAGATCCGCATCAGCCGCCGCATTCATGGGCAGATTTGTTTCCACCCAACCATTTTGTACTAAGTTTAATGGAGGGTGTAAAAATAAGAAGTGATTCTCAAAAATGCGACCCATGTTCAAGGAGAAATGAGAAAGTCATTGCTATAAGGTGGTGCAAAGAATGTGGTGAAGCATTATGTCAGCAATGCGAAGGGTTCCATAGGTCAATGAAATATTCACAGCACCACCATTTGGTTAGTATGGAGGAACTAAAAACTCAACCAATCAAAAACACCGTATCAAGACCACCATGTCCAGATCATGAGGGAACTCTTCTCGGATTCTTTTGTGAAGATCATAACCAGGTAGTCTGCTCGTCATGCGTTACTATTGATCATCGAAAATGCAAACACGTCACCACAACTGCAGAAGCAGCCGAAAAGCAATACGTAGATGCAGAAACTTTGTCAGAAAAGTTGAAGCTTCAGCGTGATTGGTCACGTCGTATTGCTGAAAACAGAAGACACAGCGCACGTGTTCTCGAGGATTCAACCAATCAAATTCGGCACCAGATAACAAGCATACGACAACAAATAAATGACCTACTTGTTCAAAAAGAGGTAAAAATACTAGAGGAACTGAAAACTGCTCACGCTGAAGAAAAAGAACAATACGACAAAGTTATAGAAACATGTGATGGTCTGGTGAGCACGACGGAAAACGCGATCGCTTTAATTCAAAATTCAATGCGCCATGGTTCCGATACGGATGTCATTCTTGCCATAGATAATGTAAAAAATGAATCTCAGTCTTGTGAGAACAAGTTGGCAGATTTAACAACCAGGTTAAAAGATCTGTTCATCAATTTCAGCGCAGATAGCACCTTGCAAGCAGTTGTTAACGGGTTAGATGATCTAGGTAGACTGACCACAACTCAAGCAAACGTCAATCTTACTGCACCATACAACGTAGAACCGATGACTTATCGCAGTGATCACACACATCGGGATCATATTCATCATGAACACACACATCGGGATCATATTCATCACGAACACACACATCGAGATCATATTCACCACGAACACACACACCGGGAACACGACCACAATGACCGCACACATCGTGAACATCAACATCACGAAACTCGTCATACCCATACACACCGTGATGATAAACGCAGAGAAATAGAGATTGAATCCGTTCGTAGTCTGCCGTTGTCTCCTATCAGTACTGCACGAAAATCACCTGTTGCTATGCAACCAGCAGCACACCAGAGAAAGGCATTAACACCTCCTTATGAAATTGCAAGATCACCAGTAGTAACACCCCGTAAACTTAGGAAACGAAGTCCAAGCCCACTTCCACCATTAATGCTTCCGAAATCGGTTTCACCATTTCCATACAATCGGATAATACCGAGGCCAGCAACATTAGAAACATTTTTCAAGGGTCGAACTAGCAATGATCGTGAAAATTGCTGTTTTACTGGAGCGGATATAATTCAGGACGGCAGAATTATTCTATGCGACCAAACCCATAGAAAAGTGAAAGTGTTTAATCACAACTACCAGTGGTGTGGGGAAAAGGTGTTGTCTGCTAAACCGTACGATGTTTGTTGTATCGGAGGTTCTGATATTGCAGTTACGCTTCCGACTGAGAAGAAAATACAACTGTATACTGTACGCGATAGCGATTTCATATGCATTGCAAACATCCAGACTGGTGCAAAATGTTATGGAATTGCATATGCTCAAAAGAAATTTGCAGTATGCTGTTTCTCGGCACCGCCCTCTGTTAAACTTATGTCTAGGGATGGTCGAGAGTTAAAAACCATTGCACGAGATATGGCCGGAAATGACTATTTCAATTTTCCAGATTATGTAGCCATGGACAAAAATACAAGGAACATCTACGTGACAGACAGATATCGAAAAAGTATATCTTGTATTACTGCACTTGGCGAAAAACGGTGGGAGATTCGTTACGACAACCTGAAAGTACCACGTGGGATAGCCGTGTACGGAAGTAAAGTTTTTGTAGCCGGATGTCGATCTCACACAATCGTCCAGCTCAATATAGATGGCGATATTCTCGGGGACATCATTTCGGAAGGCATTAGCTATCCAACCAAAATAGTAGTTCATCCGAACGGAGAAAACATCCTCGTTACACAACATCAAGCCACCCTTATCGATGTAGAGAAAAATATGGTGAAAATCTTTAGCTTGAATAATCAGTGACATTAATAAATGACATTATATTGAACCCAAAAACCCATGACGATGAAGTGCAAACTAAACAGTTGAATTAGCATGAACAATTTTGAAATATCGCAAGCAATTCAATTGTTTTTTCCTTCTTTCTCGTAGCTGGTGATCTTTGAATTTAGATTATTAGTTCTAATGTGTTGTTTATTTTTTAAAACTGTGTGGGACTAGAATATCAAAATATCAAATGACAAATTCATATTTCCTGGCTAACTTTATAGAATGTGTATTTGTAGTTACAGACTGGGTTTTATAAAGTTTCTTGTTTTTCTGTGATAATAGTTGACGTTTGCTGTGATATTAAATATATCTTACAATTAAATGTTTTTATTCATAGTCTCAACTTGATGTATTGGAACACGTTTATTAATTGAATTACCATCAGGCATAGCGTATTCGCCAACAGACTAGAGCCGAACGGCGCGGTACATAGAAGATGCAGATATTTTTCTTTGACTGAGTTATTGTTTAAATTTTCTCCAGCGACGAATATTTCTGTGTATTTTCATGCATGTTTAGGACAAGAAAAATGATAAATAATAATCTCGACTTGGGGAAATGCATTTTTAGGATGTGACAGGGTTAAACGTTAGCTCTCATCATTTCCCTAATCTTCGACGGTAGTATATTAGTGCATCATAAAAACAAACGGCAACAACAATTTGAAATGGTTGAAGTCACCAGATCGAAACAATGCACTAAAACCGAACTAGTATAATTCAAAGACGAAACACACAAATTAAGATCTAAGAGTGATCACAGGTATTGTAGGCTTGTTCTAAACATGAATAAATCGTGTTCTCCTAGGCTATGGAAATATTTAAGATAAATACTTAAAATGTTCTAAAATCCGTCAAATTTTCGGTTTTAGTCTACGATGATCCTTTGGTAAATGATAAATACTTGTAGAAATAAACAATAGTATTGTTAAAACATAAAGAACACATTGGACTGTAATACGTTTGAATATATCAAAGTGAAGATTGAAACACTTTAGAAGTGAACAAAATTAATGTGTTCCAATCCCTGGTTGGAATTAAACTTGAGCCATTTTTCAAATGCCTTGAAGGGTGGGAATATGTATTACCACAGGCATATGAGTGTATGTTTGATAGGTGCAGAAATCTTGATTTGCAACAGGCCACCTACTTCCGACTTATAAAAGATAATTTTCGTACAAGTAGGTTCAGGACACCAGATTTAACGTACCTTTTCTGACCAGACGTGGATAGGTATTTATACATCCGAGAAATACTAAGATTTTTGTTAGATATATAAGGAGTTGACCATTTTCGAAAAAAAACCAGGGGGGAGGGTATTCATTATATCTGTCCCTCGTCTGTTTTTTCATACATTTCTTTCAAGGCCAGACTTTATATATTTTTTTAAATATCTAAAACAACAGTGCACATACTGAAACGTCTTCCCTGCTTAAGTTGGTTGAACTGTTTCAGAATTGAATTCCAGTAGTTAAATTGGACTTTTAAAAGAATATTTTTTTTGTCTACCCATATAATATTATTTACTTCTACTTGTACAGATTTAATTTATCATGAGTTGTAATGTCTGAATTGTTTCACTGATTTTCAGAGTTCTTTTATATCTTTATACAGAAGTGGGTATGATATTCTCAAATGGAGACAATCAAATACCATTAGTCCAATAAAAACTGACAACAACATGGCTTAATAAAAACACACAGATATGCCCAACAAGTCCACAAATCAACATTAATCAACACAAACCTATCCAGAAACCAGGGGTGAACTCAGGTGCTCTAGAGGGATAGACATTCCACCTGTTTTACAAAACAAGATAATGGAAAAATAGACGATTTATTGATAGTGTTAAATTCCACTTTCAGAACTGATCATGACTGCCCTAAGAGAGGGCCCACTTAAGTCATGCTATCGAGATTTCCTATATAATCAACCAAATTTTGCCAAAAGGTTGAGGCCATGAGCCACCTAGGGACCCTTAGGATCCATCTATGATACTTTATACCAGAGAGATAAGAAACAGGGGTCTACAATTAACAGATCATTTCTGTGGTAACCAGTGGCACAGAAATTCCATATAGCAGTCTTGTATTATTTTAAAGCAAACACACACATGGTATTTTAATAATGGTTACAATATGTCTCAACCTATACCATGTATACTGACAGCATTTTCCATCTTTTTCTTTATACATTGCACCTGGTAATTTTTTGTGAACTGGAAGATAAGTTCATCCTTTTCTTGATAACCCTACAACACAATTCTCTAGCATAATTATCATTATGAGGTGTCATTGGTGGATCCAGAAATTTTCATAAGTAGGGGACCACTGACTGCCTCAGATGGGGCCCGTTCCAGTCACGATTCTGTGATTCTATAAGCAACCAAATGTTTCCCCATTAAGGGGGAAAGGGACCCGGGCCCTCCACCTAAATCTGCCTCTGATATTCTAACCTCCATTATAACATCAGTGATTATATAATAGATGTTGCAATTTAAAAACAGCTTAGGGGTTAGGTGTTACTCTTTTTTATGGTTTACTTTTATAGGTTGTAACAGTTACTTGGATGGAGAGTTGTCTCATTGTCACTCATACCACATCTTCTTATATCTAACAACTTTCATATTATATACATTTATTTTTGCAGTACAAATTTGTTCACTTTGATCCAGTCCTTTTCAGCCTTTAAATCATTTTTTTTCAAGATAATTTTATTTCTTACATTCCATCCATTTCATGTGTATATCCTTGACAGATATTTTATCAACAATACACGAATCAGGTCATTAGTCATCCATGGCAGTGGCGAATCTAGAGGGGGTCCAGGGGTTGAACCCCTCTTTTTTTTGGATGATCAATGCATTTTAATGGGGACATGTAGTTGGACCCCCCCCCTTTTTTTTGGACGATCAATGTATTTCAACGGGGACATGTAGTTGGAAACCCCCCTTTGTCCTGGGTTAGGAACCCCCCTTTTTAAATTGGCTGGATCTGCCCCTGTATGGCACAGAAATTACATACTGTGTAAATTCAGAAATTATTGAGATGTTTTTTTATTATTGCAAAAAATGTGACAGGGTTATAAACATAATAATTTAAACTTGCATTTATGGTTTCAGTTTAAAATCATAAAATCGCAATAATTTCTGAATTTTCAGTAGTTAATCAAAATAACACATTGTCATTGGAAATGAACTTTTATGCCATCATTTCTATAAAAATTTACATATCATTAACATAAATTCATATATTTATCATTCTTTGATATTAACAATGCAAGCATAACATTTATCCTTACTAGATATTTAAGATTTTCAACCAAAGCACAGAATCTGCTAAAACTCATTTAAAAAATCTTTTAATTTGAAAATTAAAAATTCTTTCAGATTTTGTAAAGTTCTTCTTTTGAGTAGTTTAAAAAGTCTTGAACCAATCAACTCAATTCTGCTAATCATGTGATGCACTACTTTTTCTTGTACGTAAAGTCATACCTGAAAGAAAGAAAAATTCAATTAGTATTTGTTATTTCTATGGGACAACAGTAAAATGTTACTGTGGATTCATTTATTTTCATGGGTGCCAATTTTAGCGGATAGAGAAAAAAGAAAATTCATGGATATTTAATTTCAAGCTTTTGCAGAGGTCTGCATACAAGTCTATAGAAAATTTGTCATTCCTTGAACATTTAATTTCGAGGTCTACCTGTACCCACGAAAACCATGAAAACTGGTATCCAAAAAATAATAATGAATACACAGTATATAGTGAATGCAGCCAAGATCTTCAATCTTTATAAGCATGTAAAATAAGAGACTGTCAGATTTACACAACTGTGTATAATACATAACAAAATATGGTATCAAAATTTGAAAAGATTTATTCAAACATCTTCAAGTTATTGCACAAACTAGTTGTCAACCACCTACCCTGGTATACATCATCAAATAAATAATACAATTTTGTCCTTTGAAAATGTTTAATTAAATAAAATCTATTTGGAGTTGGTCATCGTACGAACCTTTCTTTAAACTGTATGCTTCACTTTTCCGTCTTGTTTTGTTTGGTGTATTTATCTTACTCAAAGGCTCTGACTGCCTGAAAAACAATTATAATATTACTTATTAATGATATGTTTAAAGATTAAAGGTATTTCTATAACATTTCATGTGTTGGTAAAATAAAATTTAACAGGACTTTTATTGTAATGCATACTTCTTAATAATGCACTAATTCTTTTTCTTAGAAATGTTTTCTTAAAGGGAAACTTCGCAAAAAAATCAAAAATTGATATTATGTCCATTCTGTATAAAAATGCTCAAATTTATAAATATTGAAGTTTTATTCCGCTAGATAAGAGATCACCATCGATTTTAAATTTTGAGTATCAGTTCTCTGCGTTCCGCCATTTTGTTATCGTGTACGAATAAAAATCACGATATGTCTATAAACCACAAAGAAACAAAACTACAGTAACCGATGTAGTCGTAATTACGTGTCGATATCTTGTCAATCGTACAGTTGTTTTATCTGACTAACTAACTTTAATAATACGGGAAATGTTCTAATTTTTTTTTTTTAATAACCATATAGTCTGTTTATTTTTAAACTATTGATATTGGAATTAGTTAAAAAGTCAAAGTCATAAATAAGTGTTCCGTGAAAATTGTTTTCGAAAAACTAATTCGTTCATAATTCTCTAAAGTAATACACTTTATTTAAAAAATTAGGATCTTCGCTCCACTGATCACCCGCATGGCTAAAGGTATTACTCCCAAAGGTATTGTGAGGGATGTAAGGTGACACGTCCAGGTATTCAAGCGATTTCCTATATGGCTTGCAAGTTCATGCATGCCGGCCCGTTCATGCATCGTTTCACTTCTGTAGGTATTGATCAGTGTACACGGCCGATAACTTATAACTTTCCATTTTGAACTATCAGGTGCATGTATAATATACATCTCTGTCTTGCCTGTCCGAAAGTGATATAATATACTAGTCATGTAAATGTAATATATACTCATTGTCAAAAGTGAAGGACAGATTAGAATATACCAGAAAGATTGATTTAAAAAAATGTACGCACTTGCCGACAATTCATGTATACGACTGGATAGAAAGTTACGGAACTATAGCGCAATTTAAAATATATACATGTATACATTGAACATAAGAAAAAAAACGTATATTTTGAATAAATAGGGGTAAAAGGGTTGTAAATAGACTAGTCCACGTATGCCAACAGTATATAATCATCGAATGTCGATAGACTATTGTATACCAGAAGAAGAAGTGAACCAATTTGATTTAAACACAGGTCGATGTACAACTTTTGCTTTGGTTCATTGAAGTTGTGGACATAGTCAAATCACAGATTTATATTTCAATAAGATTGTTCTCGAACAAAGGAAGGAATTCGTCATCACAATTGTTATATATGCCACTGGACCAACACTAATTATCCCGAAGGGATGTGAATATTTTGCTGGGAAACTTTTGAGTATCAAAGTTTCAAATTAATTTCGGAATTATTTTTTTCTTTCTTGGTATTCAATAACAGAAAAAAGAATAAATTACTTGTCCCCTAAATAGGGGTATTCTTGTCAGATGAAAGACTTTTAGATATATTTAAAAAAATAGGGAAATATGACATTAAATTGGTTCTGTCTTTTTTTTAAACATCGTTAACAAGATGTGTGTCTAGGGTGAACGCCACAAGAACCCTATAATACTAGTACGAGAGTATAGCATGTAAACATTCCTTCTCAATAATATGGTGGTATTGGAAATCTTTTCATACAGATAGACAACTCATTGTCCGATATGCATGTAATATTTGCCACATGACGCCCATAGTTCTTTCTACCATCATCATCTTATTCTTTGATATTGCTGTCAACATCGATGGTTCACACCCAAACAAAATGGGAGTAATGGACCTTCAGAGCTTCTCCGTGTTATACACTTGTGAAATATATAGACGAAATTTCTGTATTGAAATGAATATACATCTCACAAACATGATTTTCATGATCTTTACGCCAATTGCCGCTAAAAAAAGTAATCAAAAATTGTTTCCTTTTATTTTTATACATTTTCGGATTTACGAATCTGAATTTTATTTTCAATTAATTTACACAATTTAATTATTGAATCTTTATTCTCATCGTGTATTAAATCTTAGTGTTTTAACATTGTGACACCATACTCCTTCTTATCCTTTCTGATTATCCTTTCCAAATAACAACATTTATACCTGTGTACGCTTGAACTCACACCTGCGGCTAAATAGCTACAAGGTAAACGAATAGACCTCAAGCCGAGAAATATACAGTGACTTTTACAAAATAATATACACACTCTGCTCACACATTAGTTGCATTGAAATGATTATCAAAACAATAACGGTAAATAGAACTGAAATATTTTCAGTTCAATATCAGTAAAAATGTTCAATAAATATTTTATGAATAAAATCTCAACAACAGTTAATTACATTTATTCAAAAACATTTACTAGAGATAATTTTATAGGAGTTTAATTCAATCAATACAAAACGGTATATGCATATTCATTTTCGTTCATTATTATATTGTGGTTAATAACTACGACCATTCGTCAGCTGTGCGCTTTTAATTACGCATATTGTCGATAAGCTATAAGAGTTAAACAGATTTTATTTTTTCCCAGAATTCAATAAATCGGGCTAATACGTCACGACCCACTCGAGAATTCAACCAAAAAAGTTACAGATACTTGATTTTCTCCGTTATTAGAAGGAATATAAATCTAAAACTTTGCAAATGTGTTTTTTAGGTTAAGATGAACATAATTAGATGATAAGTAAAAAATCGCAGAATTTCCCTTTAAACATTTCATTAAGATCATGATGCACCCAAGACAATATCCTGGATAAATAACAACTGATTGATTGATTGTTTTTTTACACTACTTTCAACATGTATGCTTTTTCATAGCAGTCAATTTTTTGGGTTGAGGAAGCTGGAGTAATCAAAAGAGAACCATTGACCCTAAGCAGGAAAGCTGGCAACACTGGTCAATTAAGACTGGAGTAGAGTTCGCCTGCCACATGCGCGATGGGGAATGTTTTCACAAACCACAAATAGGGAATGGTATAATAATCCATATTGCTCTTTTCCATAACAAAAAAATAAAGATTGATTTCTATATCAAACAAAAACAAAATATTTTCCCTTAAAATTCCTAACACTTACCTTCTCTTAGATTGCTTTGATTTCTCAATTTTCTCACTTGATTCCTGTCAAAAGAAAAAAGAAAATTGTAAATTTCAGAAATGATAGGGAGGTTTTTATTATTGCAAAAAAGTTGGAATGGGTGAGTATCCCAATAAAAAGTACCAGCATTCTGATACCTGATAGATCTGTATGCAGCTTTTCAAGAAATAGCAATAATCAATCTCACATTTTTGTCCATTTTCATAAATTGCAGTTATAATGCATTCAATAATTTTTGCATTTACAGTATATATGATAATCATAGAATAACTAATCAAAGAATTCAAATACAGAAAAATATTCAACGAGTGACCGAACAACACATTAATTCACGAATGCGTTATTCTTTTTATTACATGGGCAAATGTCTTTCTTTTACAAAATTTATGTAGAAAATGTAAGGAACTACATTTTTTTCCTACACATTCACAATTTGTTTCGATCTGACGTCTTGACAACGCCTATTGTTGTATGACGCCAGAGAGTGAAATAACCACGTTTATTTCACATGTGAAATTAATGATTTTTATCTAACTGGGAAATCAATGTAATTCATTGCAACCAATGTAATAATCAAAATTAACAGTAGTGTACCAAGTGTTGTGTCAATAAACCAGCATATTTTTGGGGCATAAACCGTTAACATGTTTAAGCTGGTGATTCATTAGAAAATGTTTTTGGAGTGTTCAGATTTAACATATATACAAAAATCTCCAAATAAAATCAATTTAATCCCTGAGTTGAGCTGATTACCAAGTCTTTTCATCTTCAATACAGACTGGGTTTTACTTATTGTTGAAGGCCACACAGTGACATCACCTATAGCTGTTAATTTCTCTGTCATTTGGAGAGTTACCTCCTATCCAATCACAACATATGTTTTTATTTTTAATCGTGTATCTAGCCTATAATTGTTTTCATCCACTTCAATGGAACTGGGTCATTCCAGTTAATTTCTGACAGGTGGAGATGGATGGGGAGAATTTTGTTTATACCTATCAGAAAAAAACATCATGAAAAACTACCTATCTTACCTGCGTATAAGTGTACGTGTCAGATAAAAAAAACAAAATGTTCACCCCCAAGATGTATAAATTTTACACCCCTCAGAAAGGACCATCCAACCCCCTTTAGCAGATATTAACTGGAATGGCCCACATAGCTCATTGTAGGTGGATAGTTGTGACATTGACATTTTCTGAACTTTTTATACATGTTATATTAAAGGTTGGATATGCATATTGCTGTTTCAATGCCATGGACAAAACCATTTATATCATTCACTTGAAATGATCTGAACCAGAAAACTGTTGATGTCCAATAAAGAAACTTTAAATTATTCATATTTATTTTAGTTTTATATATTGGATCTGTCATGCAGTTTTTTCAGCAGAGTCTGTCCATGGAAACAAAAGCAGATATACTAAAGAAAACTCTGTTGGGGGTTGACCTATAGTTTTACTTAATTCTGAGATAGTGTATAGTATAGACATAATTAAAATAAATTATTTCCAAAATTTCTTGAGAGTTTTGTCCCTTGAAAGATGGTTTATTAGTGCATTTCATGATTTGGTTAAATACTTTAATGATAACTTTTTTCAGTTATGTCACTCAATGAGATAAAACAAATACAGTTGAAGTTGTTTTTAGAAGTAACCGTTTTCAGTTGTACCCTTGTCTGAAAACCTACTGATTCTCCCTGTTGACCCTCACTGCTGGGTTCTGACATAACAATGTATTCTTCTGTTTCTATGATCCTTGGAAGATTCTTTTTCGTGGATTCATTTATCTCTACTGACTCCATTGACTCAGATTCTTCTGAAATCTTCTTAGTACTGATTGGTGTTGATGATTCATATGACCTTTTTCTCTTCCGTAGTGATCTAGGTGTTCCAAGGTCATTTTCCCTTTTCCTGCCACCATTGATTACCTCCCCTGATAAACTTGATTCTGTATCAGTTTTTGCCATGAATTGGGTTATATTTGGTAAAATTGGTGAATCTTCAAATTCCTCATCATGAGAATCGGCAACAACAAGATCATCTGCATGTTTTGTTTCTCTTGTTGTTGCCGATTCTCTTTTATTTGATGAACTTGAATCATAGTCATCTGCAACAGTCATATCTAGACTGAGAAGAGAATCGTCCATTGATGTTTCTGTTGTATTCGTTTTAGAACTATGTTTCTCTGGACTCACTCTGGTACTTATTCTTCTACCTGATCTTGTTTTCCTTACAGCTGGTGATAATTCCTTACTCTGCAATAACAAATTTTTAAATGCTGTAAATATTTCCAGTAGTAAATTAAGGTCCCGTCGTAGAAGCCATATACCCCTTGATCGAAAACAATATCATTTTGGCATAGAATCTTTAAAAATATTTATGCTATTAATACCATTACGAACATTATGCTCCCCCTTTTTCCCAACCCTGCATCCATCTTCATTAACTCAGAGGTTCTTACACAACAAATGACAATTTGCTTAATTTGACTTACAAATCTAAGGAAACCCCAGTCCCCTGCCAATAAAAATTGATTCAAAACCACACTGCTTGTATTTCAATATACAGAATTATGGAAATTAAGGCTATTTAAAAGTAAGGAGATGTGCCAATAAGACAAGTATCATCCATTTCAAAATGATGTGGATTTAAGCAACTGTATGTCACCTGTCTAATTCATCAAACAAATAAATCATTTTAGTTTGAAACTTTTTCATCTTTCTATAACACTGCAAATCAAACCCCAAATTAAACAGATAGAACCATGAAAGTTAAGTATTTTAGGGTCCCTTTCATTCTTGTGATAGGGTATGGCTTAAACAAAAGTGATTAAAATACCTTCATCTGGTCAGTTCCATTAGCCTGAAACTCCTGACCACCAAATTTATCCTGCCAACTTTTAATCTTTCTTCTCGGAACCATAAAGGTTTCAATTTGTGTTTGTTTCTTTTGACTGTCTTTTAATTTACCACCATCTTTCATATCTTTGACTGCTTCAGGTTTTTCATCATTTAAATCTGAGCTAACAGAACATTCTGATAAACGTGTGGATCGTCTAGTATTCCGAGACTGAAAGATGGTTTTCACCTGTTCTTTACTTTGTTTTCCTTTAGTGCTTAAATCAGATGCCACTGAACTTTCTGACAAACATTTATACCTCCTCAATTTATCTTGATTTCCCAAAGTTTCCTCAATTTTGTCTTCTATATTTTCAATTCCAGAATCTTCCTCACCAATTTGAGCTCTTATCTTCAAACGATTAACATTCCCTTTTCCACTATCATCTGAGCGTTTTACTGCACCTTGATATTCTATTACAAGTGAAAAATCCATATTATCACCATGATTTCCTGTTAGATCTGACAAAGATGTATTGCTCTTCTGTTCGTAGCTTTCTTGTTTCACGTCTTTCTCATTTGATGTCAAAGAACTTTTCCTTTCTCTTTTTTTATTATCTTCAACACAATTTCCGTCATAAACTTCTACAGAGGCTAATTTCTTACAACTCTTCTTCGCAGACTTATTAGGCGAGTCTTTGTCCATCACCTCTATCAAGTCCTCAATATCAGAACTAACGGAAGATTTTCTAGGACTTTTTCTCAAATACATTACTTTATTAACTCTATCAATTTGCAAATGTGACTTTTTTTTGCTTGAATTAATTCCGGAACTGTTACATTTTTTTTCTGAATCAGTCAGGTTATCAAGGGATGCTGAACTTTTTCTTGACCTTTTGGGTGATTTTTTACGTTCTCTTTCACCTGGTGTATCTGGATCAAGACTTTTTCTATTGTATTTTTTTGGACTTTGATCATTGTCATCAAACATATTGACATTGTTTACCTCAAGACTTTCATGTTTATCTGCTTCCAATGTTTGGTCATCGCTAGTAATTATTTCATTCTCTTTTTCTTCCAAACATTTGTTTTCATCTTTTTTCATTGTCATTGTTAAAGAGGTATCAATGTGAAATATTTCTACGTCCATCTTTTCTACATTGTCATTTAGATCTGTATCCATGGCAACATCAGCCTCATTTTCATCCTCTGATTGGTCCTTCATGTCTTCTGCTTTGTTCTGTCCTAAAGCTAATCCTCCCTTATCAATGTAGAACAAGTCTTCACTGGCAGCAGATTCCTATAAAATAAAACGTAACTTTACAATTTCTTGTTTGAGAAAGGTGATAAATAATATAAGCACAAAATAATGCCAACATTATACTTTGCATAGGATAGTTGAAACTGATTATATATTGAATTTCCAGCTATTTGGTGAAACTCTTTGAAAAAATTGTATAGCATAATTTCACTTTTCTACATCACACACCCCATTCCAATTTCATGTTTTCTTAATATCACTGTTCAGTTAATATTGAAGTAGCTGTCAAATTGTGTAATACATTAATCATCTAAGGGCTGTTTTTTTTTTACATTTTAACATACATGGTACCCAGGAAAGGAACTTTATAAATGGGCTAGTTTTCCCTTTATTTGACACCTATCTATGGATTGAGATTTCAAAATGCCTTCCTTGGGTTCCATGTATGTTTTAATGGAACAACTTTTAATTTAAATATCTATTCTCCAACAAAATATTTATTGGTTGTTACCCTTTACTGGCCAATCTTACTTTACAATCCAAACATTCTTTTTCAATTAAGTAATATCTGTCATGCTGACTTAGTGACAGAATCACAACATAAACCCATATCATATCTTCCTCGGGCCATGGAAATTCTGTGAAGGCAATGCATGTTTGGGTAGATAAAAAGTTACTTCCAATATACAGGAAATGAGCACTTTATAAAACCCTACCAACTTGTCTTGTTTCACACCAGTATCAATAAAGAAATTGAGCTGTTCTAAATCTTCTCCTTTCTGTTTAGTAGGTGGTGCTCCTTTAGAAGGAGTTTTATCCATTGGCGTTTCCTCTTCATCATCTGCTTCATTATAAGAAAATATCTGAAAAACATAAAGCACACATAAATAAGCAAGGCATACATTTTATCACAAGCATTTGAACTGTAGATTCATTTAATTTATGAATTGAATTTACTGACTACTGACAGACCATGAATCTTTATAATCTATAGTTACTATTAATACTAACAGACTATGTATCTTTCAAAATCTGTGATTACTGACAGACTATGTATCTTTCACAATCTATGATTACTGACAGACCATGTATTTTCTGAAATCTATGATCACTGACAGACCATGTATTTTCTGAAATCTATGATTACTGACAGACCATGTATTTTCTGAAATCTACGATTACTGACAGACCATGTATTTTCTGAAATCCATTACTGACAGACCATATATTCTCTGAAATCTATGATTACTGACAGATCATGTGTTTTGTGAAATCTATGATTACTGACAGATCATGTATTTTCTGAAATCCATGATCACTGACAGACCATGTGCCTTTCCTAAGCTATATTTTATCTTATTACAACTTGTAAAGATAAGGAGAATCAAAAGATTGATTGATTGTTGTTTGTTTTGAGCCAATTTCATCATTTTTGTATTGTGACCTAGCTATAATTGCCACTTTATTAGTAAATTAGAGGATAGTTGTCGCACTTGAATCATACAACATCTCGTAGATTTTATACTGTTTTGATCATGACTGCTAGTTTTCATCAGAGAGGGAATCAGCACCAGGGCTTTCCATTGAAGCCGGTAGCCGGCGGAAATCCGCCGCTTACGGTGGCTTCAAGTGCCGGCTACTTCACTGCCAAAAATATAAATTCAAAAAGAAAAAAATATCTTTTTCAAATGTTTACAGGCAGCGGCGAGAGACGTATATTGTCGCAAAGTCGCGGTCACGATATTTACCTTGGGCTAAATATAGTTCACATGAATTCAGGTCACTGATTGGTTGTCTATTTAAAGTCAGAATGAATCGTTTCTTTTCAAAGATAACAAGAGAGACGTTCCGGTGGTCATTGAACGATAACAATAGAGACGTTCCGATGGTCATTAACTCGTCGGCTTTTTTGGGCTTTTAAAACGTGAAGACAATCAGATAGGATGACAATCTTATATTATGGAATAATATTAGTCAAATTAAAGAAAGTGTAGAAGATCATATTGTTCAGAATCTGGAAAACAGTATCTTTTGAAGTTCATTTTTCAAAGCCCACGTGGTGTTCAGAGAATCAAGGTCAAAAACGAAAGTAGAATATTGTCGACTCGACCTCAAATAAATAACATTTCCAAATGATTTATGTATCCGACTTATTGAACAGTTTACAAAAAAAAAAAAAAAAGAGAAAATCAGAGGATATATCAATTTTCTGTCATTGCTTGAGAAATAATTGTATGATTTAAATACGCGTAACAGTCTTTAGAGAGAAAAGGGGGGTCATTTGTTTACAAATGCACGTAGTTATGCAAAATAAATCGATCAAGATTTCTAACAAACCGGATTATTTAAATAAAACTCCTTTAAAAGTAAATGAATTTTAAGCATAAGGTAATGAAAATAAAAAACTGACATAAAAAAAAAATGAAATTTTTTTTTTTTTTTTTTTTTTTTTTTCTTTCTTTAATTTCATACATAAAAAATGGTCATTTGAAAGATTAAATTAAGTGCCAGGAGATTGCGAGAATGCAGGATTTTGCTCTATTTATGCCAGAGCTTCTGGGGGCCTTGAGCGGCCCCCAGACCCCCTGCCGTAAGGCACCAAGCTTACAGCTTGGTGGGCGTCCGGCTTTGCCGAACGCATGTTATAGCCGCCTATAATTTTAATTCAGCCTTCTACTTCCATTTCAATGGAAAGCCCTGCAGCACCAACATTTCAACAGGAAGACTGGCTATCCTAATCAATTAATAGACATAAGAGGGGGGTAATGGGGGTACCTTTATGACAATCAAAGGTAAAAATTCTTGCCAAATGACGTAAATTTATGGTTATTTTTGGTGCATGCCAATAACATGTGCACTTTCTATGATTAGACGATAAAAAAATCAAACAATTTTGACAAATCACATTAATTTTTTTTCCAATAACAAGTAAAATTGTGAGCTACTCCTCACTGATGATACCCCACCGGAATATTTAGTAAACAGGAGGTTGTTGAGTGATGAATCTGAAATCCCATCACAGGGTTTAGCTGATTTATATAAACCCTGAAACCAAATTTCAGAAATCCTTGTATAGTGGTTCCTGTAAAAAATGTGACTAATTTAAAATTTTCAACTTGACTATCATGTGTAAAATGATAACAAGTGTAAGGTTAACATGAAGTTGTTGAGTGATGAATCTAAAAACCCATCACAGTATAACTGACTTAAATAAACCCTAAAACTAAATTTCAGAAATCCTTATAATGTATTTCCTGAGAAAGATGCGACTAAAATATCCATGGGACAGACGGACAGACAAACAAACAGATGAATGGATGGACAGAGGTAAAACAGTATACCCCTACCTTTTTTTTTAAAGCAGGGGTTTAATAACGGTAAAGATAATTATAAGAGACCTCTGACGAATCATGATAAGGATATTTTGATGAATCAAGGTAAAATTTCATTCAACTTGATGCTAATGGTAGCTGTAAATGACCATTTGGGGCCTAAAGGTAAAGGGCATTACTACCCTCATATAAGAAGATGTGGAATGAGTGCCAATGAGACAACTCTCCATCCAAGTCAAAATTTGGAAAAGTTAACAATTAATTCTAGCTATTTGACCTATGGTATAAATACAAAAATTTAAAAATGTTTTTTTTGTTGTTGCATTGTGTATTGTTTATTTGCAGCCTCATTGACGTATACCATACAATTCTTTGTGCTCCTAAGAAGGAGGTGAACAACTTATATTATTACGTCTGTTAGTCTTTCAGTCTGGTCTTCTGTAGCTTCTTCTAACAAAAACTTTGTCACAATCGTCCCTTTAAATTTTTTATCATTTGGAAATTCCTCAACTAGGGGTGCATCTTGGTTTCGTAACCATGACAGTAGTTTTCTTGGCGCTGACACTGACTTCATTGTCTGAAAAGTATGAATGCAATGATTAATTTTTATGCAAAACTCATAAAATTGGCAATCTTAGTTTATTCATCATTTTTTGAGAGGAGTCTGGTGCTGGTGTTTGATATGGTCTGTCAAGTTTACAGACTGAAATGGATTTTCTCAATATAATAGACTGTAAATTCTATACCAATGGAAATAAATAAATCAACATTGTAATGATTTTAATGTCAATCAAAGTCTGTGAGTCAAATTTAAGAGCTGTTCCAGGATAAACAAGTGAAATTGCAAGCTACTGCTCACTGATGATACCCCCGCCGCAAGTTGATAATTTTAATAGTGTAAAAATATGCAAGTGTTCGGTAAACAGGAAGTTGTTGAGTGATGAATCTGAAAACGCTTTAAACGGTATAGCTGACTTGTATAAATCCTGAAGCCAAATTTCAGAAATCCTTGTATAGTAATTCCTGAGAAAAATGTGACAAAATTTTCAACTTGGCTATCATATGTAAAATCATACAAGTGTTCGGTAAACAGGAAGTTGTCGAGTGATGAATCTGAAAACGCATCACACAGTATTGCAGACTTATATAAACCCTGAAACCAAATTTCAGAAATCCTTGTATTGTAGTTCCTGAGAAAAATGTGACAAAAATTTTCAACTTGGTTATCATGTGTAAAATAATACAAGTGTTCAGTAAACAGGAAGTTGTCGAGTGATGAATCTGAAAACGCATCACACGGTATAGCTGACTTATATCAAGTCTGAAACCAAATATCAGAAATCCTGGTATTGCAGTTCCTGAGAAAAATGTGACGAAAAATTTTCAACTTGGCTATCAGGTGTAAAAATGAAGTGTTCGGTAAACAGGAAGTTGTCGAGTGATGAATCTGAAAACGCATCACACAGTATAGCTGACTTATATCAAGCCTGAAACCAAATTTCAGAAATCCTGGTAGTGTAGTTCCTGGGAAAAATGTGTTGAAAAATATTCATGGGACGGACGGACTGATGGACTGACGGAAGGACAGACAGAGGTAAAACAGTATACCCCCCTTTTTTTCAAAGCGGGTGTATAAATACATGAGGGCATGAGAGGCACTTTTAACAACCCGAACCACCCAAAAATAAAAACAATACTTATATAATTCTTACAAAATTCTACTGAAAATATGACCACCTATATTCAGTTAATTTGAGAGCATCCCATCACCCCTACTTGATAAATTTTGAAACAGTCGTGAATAACTTTAACTATACCTCATTGATGTCATCTACTGCATCCCCTACTTTACTATGGAGGGACCTTACAGCCAAAACCTGTCTAAGATAAATCTTTTCCTCTGGATACTCCTCTGTCTTTATCAATATAGCCCTGATAAAAACAGGATTCATTAATTACATTTTTTTCGTTTTAAAACAGATATCTGACATGTCTGACCTGTTTCTATAGCAAAGTTAGTTGTCTTTTGATTGAGTTAAGCCATCTTAATTGATATTTAATAGTGTGTCTTTTTATGTTGTGATGTTACACTATTGTTTCAGATAAGGGTGAAGGTTTGGTACCATTAACAAGTTTAAACCTGCTGCAAATGTTTGCACCTGTCATAAGTCAGGAATTTGATGTTGTCTTTTGTTGATGTGGTTCATAAGTGTTTCTTGTTTCTTGTTGTTTATATAGATTAGACCATTGGTTTTCCCATTTGAATGGTTTTACACTAGTAATTTTTGGGGCCCTTTATAGCTTGCTGTTTGGTTTGAGCCAAGTCTCCATGTTGAAGACCGTACTTTGACCTATAATGGTTTTTCTTTTATAAAAAAAATTGTGACTTGGACGGAGAGTAATCACATTTTCTTATATCTATATCATGACATATTCTAATTTATTAATTAAGTACCTTGCAAGAGGAATAATAACTGTTGCATCTTCTTCCGTCACGGATGACAATTGTAAAAGTAGGTCTAGCTGATGTTGCTGCCATGGTAACAAATACTTAACAAAGCCACAGAGTTGTCTCCCCGTCTTGTTTTTGTTATTTCCTGACCTTTGTTATATAAAAGTACAATTTAATTTATACTTCTACAGAAAAAACAAAATACTAGTACAATTTAATTTATACTTCTAAAGAAAAAACAAAATACTAAGGGAAAAATTTAAGAAGAGTTGTAGATTTTAGGATAAGAACACATTCAAATTGAAGACTTTATGAATATCTAGGCTTTAAACTAATGCCTCGTTCACACCTACATTTAATTCGAATTCAAATCGCGTTCACACACTAATCTTTTTTAATTCGAATTGATTCTAATTGGCTAATTCGAATTATCTAATTTGCATTAGAAATATGCTTTTGTGAATATGAATTAAAAGTTAACATCGTTTGGACAGTAAAGCGAATTTGACGCGCATTGTAATTCGAATTAGAATTGACATTAGGACGTAAAACGTTTCGAATGCGAATTAAACTAATTCGAATTAGTTATTAATGCGAATCGAATTCAAATTACGTGTGAACTCAGCATGATATTCAGAAAGAAAATCATCCGGTTCATTCAATTATGCTGATGGTTATTGAAAATAATGACTTTGATCATGCCTTTTCTGGAACACTTAGACTAAAAATTGCTAAAATCAAACAAATTGCTAAATTTTGGATATTGTATAGCTTTTTAATTTTCCATAAAAACACATAGGCCTGAGAAGGCACTTCTGAATATTATTTTTTTGGTTGAAAATATGAAGTAAAATGAAATAGTATTACAATAACTAGAGGCTCTAAAGAGCCACCGTCGCTCACCTTGGTCTATGTGAATATTAAACAATGGACACAGATGGATTCATGACAAAATTGTGTTTTGGTGATGGTGATGTGTTTCTAGATCTTACTTTACTAAACATTCTTGCTGCTAACAATTATCTCTATCTATAACAGTACTTTCTGTGGAAAATGTTATTGAAAATCTTCAAATTTTAAGAAAATTGTTAAAAATTGACTATGAAGGGCAATAACTCCTTAGGGGGTCAATTGACTATTTTGGTCATACTGACTTATTTTTAGTTCTTTCTTTGCTGTACATTATTGCTATTTACAGTTTATCTCTATCTATAATAATATTCAAGATAATAACAAAAAAACAGCAAAATTTCCTCAAAATTACCAATTCAGGGGCAGCAACCTAACAACCGATTATCCGATTCATCTGAAAATTCCAGGGCAGATAGATCGTGACCTGATCAACAATTTTACTTCCTGTCAGATTTGCTCTTTAAGCTTTGGTCTTTGAGTTATAAGCCAAAAACTGCATTTTACCCCCATGTTCTATTTTTAGCCATGGCGGCCATCTTGGTTTGTTGGCCGAGTTACCGGACACATTTTTTTAACTAGATACCCCAATAATGATTATGGCTAAGTTTGGTTAAATTTGGCCCAGTAGTTTCAGAGGAGAAGATGTTTCTAAAAGATTACTAAGATTTACGAAAAATGGTTGAAAAGGGCAATAACTCCTAAAGTGGTCAACTGATCATTTTGGTCATGTTGACTTATTTGTAGATCTTACTTTGCTGAACATTATTGCTGTTTACAGTTTATCTCTATCTATAATAATATTCAAGATAATAACCAAAAACAGCAAAATTTCCTTAAAATTACCATTTCGGGGGCAGCAACCCAACAACGGAATGTCCGATTCATCTGAAAATTTCAGGGCAGATAGATCGTGACCTGATGAACAATTTTACATCGTCAGATTTGCTCTAAATGCTTTGGTTTTTGAGTTATAAGCCAAAAACTGCATTTTACCCCTATGTTCTATTTTTTAGCCATGGCGGCCATCTTGGTTGGTTGGGCGGGGCACCAGACACATTTTTTAAACCAGATACTCCAATGATGATTATGGCTAAGTTTGGTTAAATTTTGCCCTGTAGTTTCAGAGGAGAAGATTTTTCTAAAAGATTACTAAGATTTACGAAAAATGGTTAAAAATTTACTATAAAGGGCAATAACTCCTAAAGTGGTCAACTGACCATTTTGGTCATGTTGACTTATTTGTAGATCTTACTTTGCTGAACATTATTGCTGTTTACAGTTTATCTCTATCTATAATAATATTCAAGATAATAACCAAAAACAGCAAAATATCCTTAAAATTACCATTTCAGGGGCAGCAACCCAACAACGAAATGTCCGATTCATCTGAAAATTTCAGGGCAGATAGATCTTGACCTGATGAACAATATTCCCCCCATGTCAGATTTGCTCTTAATGCTTTGGTTTTTGAGTTATAAGCCAAAAACTGCATTTTACCCCTATGTTTTATTTTTAGCCATGGCGGTCATCTTGGTTGGTTGGCCGGGTCACCGGACACATTTTTTAAACTAGATACCCCAATGATGATTGTGGTTAAATTTAGCCCAGTAGTTTCAGAGGAGAAGATTTTTGTAAAAGTTAACGCAGGACGAGGACGAGGACGACGGACGCCGGATGCCAAGTGATGAGAAAAGCTCACTTTGCCTTTCGGCCAGGTGAGCTAAAAACTACTTTTATCCGTAAATTGACTAGGATGGACTTGAACATGTGACGTTTCTGCACTGATTCATGACGTCATTGCCTAACATTTCCAAATATCAAGTCCTATCCATGTTATTGAAAAATTTAATATCAATTCATGTATTTTAAATTATTTAAGTTTTCATGAATCACAATGCTTGGCGTTTTTTCAAATAAAATAAAAATAAATTACAAAAAAAAAGTCCTGTCCATGATCTTAAAAATATTAGGCAGTAAGATCAAAGGAAAAAATGTACAATTGCTGATAAATATTGCTTGTTTCTTTTCTATTCTTAGAAACATCAATGATTCAATACATACCTATTAGACTGTAAGAACAATTCCACATACAGAGATAAAAGTGAGGTTAATATATCTTCATATGAGGGCTTTTTCTCATCTCCACACTACAAAATAAAATACTATCAAAATCAATAATTGCAATTTAGAAATGCAAAAAAGAACATAGGAAAATCAACCATTTTAGAACTTTGACTACAGTACAGTTACATATTGCTGAAATTGCCACTGGATCTGTTTTGCTAACCATGGACAAAGTACTGAATACATAGAAACTAGATGTGTCAAAGCCACACGAATGGCCCCGTCTCAAAAAGTTGGAAAATCTGCAATTTCAATAACACATGTGGACACAAACATGATGGTGTCTCACATATCAAAAATCAGACGTCTGGAAAAAAATCTGTATAACTGATTTCCAACAATTTTCGAAATTTCGGGATGTCATGATTTAAATTTCTTTAAATTCAGACGTTGGGGATTTCATGTTTTTAAGCCCGAGATTTCAGGATCAGGACCCCTCCAACCCAACCCCCTTCCCCCACTACCAACCTGCCTAAAAATATGAAAAAGCAGCCTACTCAAAAAAATTTAAGACACAAAGAATCTATCCTGCTTACATCACTTTCTTGTCTAAAACAAGTAACTTGTTATTGGCCCCCACAATTAAATTCCTATCTACCTACCTAACCCTACAAGGCATGGGAAGGCAACACCAAACAAGGAGTTTGGACTAACAGCCAATACCTAACCCTACAAGGCATGGGAAGGCAACACCAAACAAGGAGTTTGGACTAACCAATACCTAACCCTACAAGGCATGGGAAGGCAACACCAAACAAGGAGTTTGGACTAACAACCAATACCTAACCCTACAAGGCATGGGAAGGCAACACCAAACAAGAGTTTGGACTAACAACCAATACCCAACCCTACAAGGCATGGGAAGGCAACACCAAACCCTACAAGGCATGGGAAGGCAACACCAAACAAGGAGTTAGGACTAACAACCAATACAAACCTGGTTACAGTGTTGTTTTCTCAGATGACATACACTAACAAAATTTCTTATTTCTGTTGCCATCTCTGAACATCTACAAAGTAGAGAAAGTATGAATCTTTTAACAATATATATGTAACAATGCAGTCAACATTTGTCTCAAACAATCTAGTGTCCAAACGAACAACACTCAAAAAATTTAATGCCTCTTGTTATCATGGTTTTTTAAAACTTTATTGGGATGTGAAAGTGTTAACCACAGCTTATTTCAAGCTTCATATCGAAATGTGTGCACAATAGATTTTTTTACAACCCTATAAAATTTTAAAACAAGAATGTTTCCATAGATCATGGATGCCCAGCTCTAACTATCATTTTCTATGTTCAGTGGATCATGAAATTTGGGTCAAAACTCTAATTTGGTATTAAAATATCATAGGAAACATTTGTACTAAGTTTCAAGTTGATTTCAAGTCAAAAACTACCTTGAACAAAAACTTTAATCTGAAACAGGACAGACAGACAGAAAGACAAAAGAGCGGACGCACAGACGCAAAAACATAAAGGAAGTTGTTTCTGCCTATTTATTTGTAATTAAAAAAGAAAACTTTTTTTTCATCTTTAGGAATTTTGATTATTTTTGTACAGCCTAATTATTCAATGAATGGTTGGTTTTTCAAGGAGACATTTACAAAACTGAAAAAACTCCATAGAGGACAACAGCTTCTGTGGGTTCTCTTAGGACAAGTACAAATTCAACAAAATACAAATTCCTATTAGGTTGTATGCAGACTTTGACGAAACCACCCAATTACATATCCAAGAAAATGCAAGTTTTCTCTTATCCATAAAAATTGTTACCCATGAAAAATAAATGAACCTACAGTGTTGCATTTTTTCCAATTTATTATTTAATTTGATATCTATACTAACCTGTCTGTTTCCTCTCCAGCCACCAAATCTTCTGCTTGAGTCTGTACAACTCTGAAATAAAAAAAAAAATTTATACCGTTTTTCACAAGATGACATACAAGATGCATTCATCTTAAATTAAACAAGAATGTGTCCATTGTACATGGATGCCCCACTCTCACTATGATTTTCTATGTTCAGTGGACCGTGAAATTGGGGGTAAAACACTAATTTGGCATTAATGTGAGAAATATCATATCATAGGGAACATGTGTACTAAGTATAAAGTTGATTTGACTTCAATTTCATAAAGTGCCTGTGTCACTCACCTTGGTTTATGTGCATATTAAACAAAGGACACAGAAGGATTCATGACAAAACTGTGTTTTGGTGTTGGTGATGCATTTGTAGATCTTACTTTACTGAACAATCTTGCTGCTTACATTTATCTCCACCTATAATGAACTTGACGACCCAGAAGTGACAGTGGAAAATATTTTTGTTAAAATTTACCAAATTTATGAAAATTGTTAAAAATTTACTATAAAGGTCAATTGCCCACTTGTTTGTAGCTCTTACTTTCCTTAACATTATTGTTTACAGTTAATCTCTATCTATAATAATATTCAAGATAATAACCAAAAGCTGCAAAATTTTCTTAAAATTACCAATTCAGAGGCAGCAACAGAATGCAGAGCAGATAGATCTTGAATAGAATAAAATAGCTGAATTTTGATTACATCATAACTGCACTTACCTGAAATATTTAAGCATTATTTGTCGTAATGTCTCTGCATGCTTTGATCCTGAAGTCAACTTCAATAACTTGTGACAACTGGACAACTGTGGAAAACTTTCATCCTCTGGTGGGAAATCCTACAAATATAGTTCATGCATTAAAATGTTTATGGGTACAACATGTACCTTACAGTAAGCACTTGCTGTACAACAAAATGTTGGCAGAAAAACAATTTGTTACTTGCAATATTATTCTGTTTGCCAATTCCCGTAATTGACCCTGTAATTAGAGATCTCTTTTTTAGTTGTCTCCCTTACGAGGGACATGAATTTATTTTGACAATGTAGAGCTAGCGGAAAGAGCAAATATATCTGTGCATATTTTAAAAATATGTGGAACCTTTCAGTTTTTAAAACCTGTTCATTTCATTCAATTTGTAATTAAGCAGGGGTTCAAATTCGCTAGTACCTTCCACTATTGCAATCAGACTTTCCTTTTGTTTACTAGCTACGCCCCACAGACCTTCGATTTGAAAGAAAAAAAATAACTTTGCCGATCTTTTTAACCATAAGTATGGTCATTTCAAAGCCATATTACTATTGACATCTTATAACCCTCCATGAATTTTCCCATTATCCCACAGGGTCTGGTATTTGGTATTAGGAAACAAAATACCCTACATTTTTCCAAATTTTGGAACCAAAATTTTAAACGATCTCAAAATTTATTTTCATTCTTGTTATTCATGACTGCTATGTTCATTTTGTTTAACCCATAGCTTTATGCCGAAAGTTGCAAACAAGTAATGTGTAAATCCGGGTAAAATTGTATCTGACTGACTAAACAACATTGTAAAACAATGGATGCCATTAACCAGAAATGAATACAATTACAATACCAGATCAGATTCCAGGGATGGATAAGGGTAATTCCTGGTTTGCTGATCCAAAACAATAAAAAAAAAAAATAATAATTCCAAGCAGGTGACAAAACACTAGAATTGAAAACCAAAAGATATATGGAAAAGAAAGAGAAAGCAGGAAATATTTTAGACAGAAACTCAAATTTTCACATCAAAATTCAATAAAATGTCAGTCAGGGGTACTACTTGTAAAAGTTATTTTTATTTACTTGAAGAAGTAAACAAAAATATACACATATAAGTAAATAAATAATGTTTAAATAATCTCCCTTTAATATTATCAAAAATTTACTTATATTTTTCTTATAATCCTACAAAAGTTCTCAAGTTTTGAGATGTAAAATCAGGGCTGTAATGATTTTTCCCAGGTTAGCTCATATTTTTTAATTAGAGTTCAATGTTTCATCTCATTAGTTCAACAAAGAAACTGATTGCGCAAAGATCTTAAGTATTTGCCTTAAGTATTTGTCTTAAGTATTTGCGCAAGGCCTTCAAAAATTACTTCTTTGGGGCTTGTAAATGAGCAGTGTTCTGAAGATAACAGACAAATGGGATTTTCATTGCCCATGAAATTACACTTAAATGATTAGTAAAGACATCTGCAAAGGGCAGATAACTTATAATTATATTAGAGCAAATAAATCCAAAAAATTAAAATAAAAGAAGAAAGGATGACTTTTTTACTTATACAAGTAAAAAAATCTGTATGTCTATATATATAGCTAAGGGACATAACTCAGCCAATATTTTTTTTTACCTTTAAAAGTAAATAAAATTCACTTGTATAAGTAACCTACAAATTTACTTATATAAGTATATTAATATTACTTCTTCAAGTAATTAAAAATAGTTTGTACAAGTAGTACCCCTGACTGAATGAGACGGCATCTTTTTTTAATCATAAATAAATGTAGATATTACATGTAGATGTTTTTATAATGTAAACATATTACTACAATTCCAAGACGTAATTTCTTCTCAATTTTGAAACGCCAGTTAAAATTTGGAAGTTTCTTACTTTATTTTCACAGAGGAACTAATATAATAGCGCGCCTTTTCCTTAAGTAACTGTAACTGAACTTACATCTAACAAATTTAACACCTCTGGGACCTGGTGTATTCTCTCAGCTATAATTTGGTTCACTACAATAGAGAGCATTAATTAAACGGAACTATCAGAATATTTGTTATAATACATAAATTGAATTCATTTCCACGTGAAATTGTTTTTGACTGACCACTGAGTAGGAGAAAATAATATTTCTGAATTAAATATTTATTTTATAACTAAAATATAACACTTTCAGTACGGAATTGTTTTTTTTGGCGCGTTCGTATAGCCGGAGATTTATTAGCACGAGCAGTTTCGTGGCCGGGATTAATTTGACATGTGCTCATAAAAAAATCGCCTCGGAACTTCAAACAGCAATTACCGCTATTTGAGATCGATTTTCGTTAAAATATTTTAAGGTTAAGTCGTACCCTACTTGTTTTGAGTTGTGGTGTGGTTAGAGCGATATGAAACGGAAGAAATATCAACAGTTTAGGTCTATGACGAACGAGTTTTTTTTTATAACTGAATGTTTACAAATACATGTCTGCGAAGGGGAGAGTTTCTTCTGACCGTTCCCTTTCTGAGATATTTACTTACGTTCTATGTTTCATTTTGTTTCAAAGAATAAGATGAAATGTCTATGACAACACCATAACTGATTGGGAAGACGATAAACGACCGACAACACGAGAATTACCAGCGATTGAAATCCGCCATTTGCAAAGCGTCGTTCATGTCAACAACAATTAAAGAGAGATAACTCAATTGTAATTTGGCGGACGACAACTCTTTTTAAATACGTTGCCGTATGTTTTTAAGTAACTTGGGTAAAACAGAATTTCTTGTTACGGTTCTATGACAAATAAAAATTTGTACTTGTTCAATGATTAAACAAATAATCTCTGTACTTGTCAAAGTAAATTACCTTCCTTGAAAATATTCATTTCAAACTAAGTAACAGGCATGCAACCTAATAGCAATTTAAGCAGATAAAAAAAATACTTTTAAAAAAATCAAAATCAAATGAACAATTAGATATTTGACCAAAAAATAATATTATTTTGATTTAATTTTTAAACTGCTATAAGGTTATGTAACAAACAAAAATAACAGTTTTAAATTTTTTTGTTACTTGCCTCTTTTCAAGTCTTTAATTTTTTTTTCATTGTCCAGTTAACTACTATTTGTTGTCCTGATCTCTCTATAAAATTCCTTCTTTATTTTAAAATGTCTCTTGATACCATCTTTTTAAATATATCCTTCATCAGTTATTCTTTAGTTTTGTTCATAGTTTATAAATAAATAAATTCGCAAATTGAAACGGTAAAGTCAATAAATTCAAAATTGTCTGGAACTAACAACACAGCTATAACACTAACAGTAATTTTTAACAGAATGGAACACCGTGAAACACTCTGGGAGACAGAGGTGCTTTCCACAATCTAGACAGCCAAATTTTGTTTGTCTACGCGTCTCTTGTTGATTGTTTTTCACTCTCATGTGACAGACATGGCACCAACTTTTATTTCCAAAGGAACCTGGCAAGTGTCTCTGTGTAAGACGGTCATCAACCGGGACAAGTGATGGGCGGCCTTTACGAACTGAACCACCTGTATATCCAGCTATCAGTCCTGCTGCTACTGCCTTGGAAAACTTCAAAAAGGTTGTTGGTCTCTTACCAGGGCCTGGTTGATGATGAGGAGAAGCCAGAAAAAGCCTAAAGGCATCAAATTTCAACATTTCTATCATTGTGAAGAAAATCCTTTTAGGCCATTTCAGTGTTTTGTGTTGGAAAACATAGTACTGGATGTACTGGTCAGCCCTATCAACCCCTCCCATGTACTGTGTGTAATCAGAGATCATCTGTGGACATGGTATCTCTTGTCGTTGAAAAATACCATCTGCTTGTTGCACATTCCTCTGCACTGCACCTACTGAGAAATCGTGTATGCTTGAAATTAAGTTTACATTTTTTTTGTCCTTCCATACAACAGCAGCCACTGCATCTTTCTGTCTAAACTGCATGTCCCCACGATTAATTACACCTTCAGGGTTTTTCTTCATAATATCTTTAGGAAGCTCTCTCCTATTTATTCTTACAGTCCCACATGCAGCAGTGTTAGAATGTTCAAACAAGTCTGTAAATAAGGTGGGAGAAGTGAAATAGTTGTCCATATAAATATGGTACCCTTGCCCTATAACATTTGCCTTTTCAATACAATTTTTGACTACACGGTTTGCCAGACCATGAGCTGCGACACCATTTATCCTCCCACTGTATACCTGACAGAAGGAAACATATCCTGTATTAGCTTCAGCTATCGCCCACATTTTTATTCCCCATTTGGTGGGCTTGGCTGGCATATACTGCTTAAAAGACAGTCGTCCTTTCCATGGAACCATCACCTCATCAACTGATAGTTGCCTTTTAGGGATATGGGCAGGAATTCGCTAGTGAAATTTTAGGGTCAATAGTGTTTATCCAATTAAAAAATAAAGAAATCATGCAAATATGGAGAATAAACATTGTTTAAATATCAAAGTGGGTTAGTCTTTATTGCCAAATGCAAAAAAAATGGATCCAATTAAAAAAATCAACAAAAAATCAGCACTTGTTATGTGCTGGTAGTTGAAAACTGTAGACAAAAAGTGTGACATTTCTGCAGTGGCAAAACCCCTAGTCATATTTAGAATATGCCTGAAGAATTGTTCTACTGTAATAGTTGAAATTCAACTGCAAAATGATCTGTCTATCATTTAGAAACCCCATTTTGTACAGAATCCGATTATTGCTGCAAATAAAATACGTTTGAAAATGGACAAGTGCATGTAACTTTTCGCGTCAACAAATGTTACATGCACCTTTTCATTAGCTGATTAGCTTTGGAAACAAGTTATTGGTCCAGCATGGCAAATTTTGAAAGGTGTCAAGAATGGGTACAATTCGGATTTCATGATTTTCATCAATCAACTGAAGTTTGAAAAATATAGAAGGTAAGAAAATTTATTTCATTTTCGTGTCAATACTGCCCAATAATACTCATCTTTTTATAACAGTTGTATACTTTTTATAGTAAGCATTACCATAATTATTTTTTTCACATTTCAACCCACTGACAATTACATTAAAATGTGGCTTTGTCATCTTTCACACTAGGCATCTACCAGTGATCAAGCAGATGATAAGAGAGTGGGACCAGGTTAATTTGACCTCACAATGAAGTGTTACATGCACTTTCTGTGTAAATTAGGTTCTTTGATAATGATGTGTGACTTGCTTTGCAATTTTGTCAAAAAATATAAGTTTATCTTGTATTTAAACAGGTTTGACCCTTATGATATTCATTTTATTGCTGGAGAGATTTCTGTACATAACATTGACACGAAAATATTTACCAAGGAAAGGTGTCTATGATACATGCAAAAGTTTTTTTTTGTACGGTTTGCCTTATCAATCTAATTTTTTACATGAAATACCATAGATTAATTGCCAATTTGATTAACTAGTACTTGTATTCATTCTCAGCATTATAAAGATAACTGGCCACTTAATTTGAAAACATAAAATGTAACATTGACACCAGAATAAAAACAATATTACTTTATTACACTTAAAGCATAATTGGCCAGTGCATAATATTAAATCAAATGTAAATTTATGCTGAATTCTTAACAGAGAAGTTGTTGATCTTTCTTGATTTCTAGACTTTACAATATTTACTTGTAATTCTTATCGTTTAAAGGCATGTAACATTGACACATCTTCTGCGTCCAGGTTACATGCTACAACCTAATAAATGTGCATACAATTAATCAATCAATAAAATCTTGTTGAAATTTAAATTTGCTTCATTAAAATGATATTAAAGAAATAAATGAGTTTTAATTATTTGTGTTTATTTTTTTCCTGATTGACTAGCAATTTTTCCTCATCATTTGTTGGTGTTCGTGTCAATGTTACATACATAACCCAGAATTATAATGTTTTAAAAGCATTGATTTCCAAACCTCTGTTATGAGCTTTAAAATGAGTTTATCTGAGTTTATAAATGACTAACATCTGAAATATTGTCATCACACAATTTCTTTGATGCTCCTATGATAACTTTATGAGTAACATGGACTACGATTTTTGTATCAGGTCTTTTTTGTGTTACATGAGAAGATTTAACTGTGTTGAAATCAACAGTTAATCTAATTTTTAATATTCAAAGTTATTATTATGATCCCTTTTTAAAAAAATAATGTATAAAGTAAACCCAAATTAAACTTTTTTTTCATTAAGAAATTGTGTATGTAACATTGACAGAGTCTATTATTTAGACTTTTACATGTTCAGGCCAGTGTTACATGCGTAAACAAAACTTACTGCCATATGGAGCTATTATCTTATTTTTATTTTACAAAATTAAAGCGTTTTCATGTTTTCCTGTTTAATTTGTCTTTTAACACTAGTTAGTAACATTGACAACAATATTTTGTGTCAAGATTTTTTTATGTTACATGCAAAGGTATTACTTCCTTAAAGTCAGACATTTATATAACATTTTATAACTAAATGATTAATTAGATATTACTGGGCAGCAATTATATTATTTCTCCAAAGTTGACTATTGAGCACACCACTTTCATCTTCTGGTCTTCATGTATGTAACATTGACATACAACCTTTTACTTTTCTGTCAATGTTACACGCATGAACAGAACTGATAACATTTACTTACTCCTTTGCTCTATAAAGAGATTATTGATAATTTAACTTGTTTTACCACCATCAAACTTCATCTTTATTTCTAAATATAGATATTCTTTTTAGAAGTGTATTTTCTTCATTGACAACAAAATTGGTGTTGGTCTTGAAAATTTACATGCAATTTTTAATTAAAAAAATCTACAGGCAATATAAACCTAAGAAAGAAAAAGATGATCAGCAATAAATGTGATGAAGAAAACTCTCAGGAAGATGCTGCAAAAAGATACTGTCCCTGTCAACCAGTCAGATGGTGATGTCCCTGGCAGCCAGACAGATGGTGATGTCCCTGTCAGCCTGGAAGATAGTGATGTACATATCAGTCAATCAGTTAGTTGGTGATGTTCCTGTCAGTCAGTCAGTCTGTGATGTTCTTGTAAGCCAGTCAGAGGGTAATGTCCCTGTCAGCCAACAGATGGTGATGTCCTAGTCAGCCTGGCAGATGGTGATGTTCATATTAGTCTGTCAGTTGGTGATGTTCCTGTCAGCCAGTCAGATGGTGATGTCCCTGTTAGCCAGTCAGATGGTGATGTCCCTGTCAGCCAGTCAGATGGTGATATCCCTTTCAGCCTGTCAGATGGTGATAACCCTATCAGCCTGGCAGATTATGATGTCTGTGTTAGCCAGTCTGATAAGGTCCCTATTAGTGAGTCGGGTGGTGACGGTCCTTTCAGCCAGTCAGATAGTAGTTCTGTGTCAGAAAACCAGATGATGGTGACTGTGTATGCAAACATACTAGTGATCTCCAGTTTGACCATTCTACAGCAGTGTAGAAGATAGTTATTTCAAAATCTTGTTTATTTATCCCTTTTCATTCACCAGTCAACACATGTATCATGTGTATTTACTGATGCTCATTATAGAAATCATGAGGAATTCAATTTGTAACATTTTTTTTTTAATTGTTATGCCAATAATTGACATTCCAGAATATCTTTTGCATTATAAGAGGTTCAGGCTCCTTCTGATTTCAAAATAATAATAATAATAAACTCATCATGGATACCAGAATTGAAATTTTGTAGGCCAGAAACGCTTTTCGTTTACAAAAGACTATTCAGTAACGCTAATGAAACAAAAAAGTAAAAGAAGGCCAAATAAAGTTGAAAACAGGACTATGGTCTAATGGGTGTTGGTTTTCTCTTCTAAATTGTTTTACACTGGTCATTATGGGGCCCTTTAAATTGTGGCTTCCTGTAGTTTAGGTAACAAGTTTTCAAGATGAAATGGCATTGAAAAATCGAAACAAGATATTTGAGAGTTTCTATATTATTGTAAATTTTATAATCTATGCATGGATTTTGGTTCTGATTGAAGGTAGATTAATTGTTGTTTTGTTTTTTTCTTTTTTCAGATAGATAGTTGAAGATGTTGGAGACAGAAAAAAAGAAACAAGAAACTTGTTTTGAATGTTTGAAATAAAATTTATTGTTTAAACCTTAAAAAGTTATCATAAATGTAAGATTAACCAGCAGAAATAAAACCAGATATAGGGTAATATGTCTATCAGACAACAACCTCAAAGATGAAACCCAAATTGTTCTTTATACATGTTATAGAAGTTATGTAAACGATTGAAAATAAGATTCTCAATAAATGCAGCTGTATCAACCTCTCGTAGATTTGTCCATATTTTGTCTTGGTTTTTCATACTATCAGTTTTAAGTGTAACTGTGTCACATGAATGAGGGATACAGGTAATCATTTTGTACCCTTACTTTGTCAGTATTAGTTATTGAGTGAGAAACTTCGTGGATGCTGATGGTTGTGTGGTTGTCTTCTTATCAATCTCATCCCTGTGCATAACAAAACGGGTTGCTTACTATTAAACTGATATAAAAATGTTTCATGTTGTGGAAATTTTGGATGACTCCTTCATCAATTGATCTATCTTTGGTCTTAATTTTATTTTTCTGGTTATTTTGACATTTGAATATCGTTTAATTTAGCCTTCCATAGTGTACCACAATGAACAAGCATAACTACTGGTATCTATAGTTAAAAAATATGTCTGCTGTCTGAAATTTAGGTGATTGGTTTTGGTATTAACCACTATTTAAATAATATCATATATGAGAAATGTGGCAGTATAATTGTATAATTTACATTCAGATGGTTGTTTGGAGGCTTTTTATATCTTTTAAGGTCTATTCTGGCATGGTTCATTATTCATATTTTTTGTGTCCATGTTACATGCAACATTTAAGTCACTATTTTATGACAGAAATGAGATAATTGCAAAAATATTAATACAATTTTTTAATGTGAGGGTAACACAATGAAAAAGAGCCTTTACATGTTCAGAAAGAAAATGATTCTTACTGTATTTATCTCTTAAACATTGCATGTAACATTGACAGAAAAGTAGAGGAAACTTGCTTTCACAAAATTTCTGAAAGAAATGAAAATATACATTTTAGAGTTTTGATGATAGACAATGTTTTGTGATCAATATATATGATATTGAATGTTGAATAAGTTAAGGAATCATTAATCTCAATTTGGAAAAAGTGTCCATGTTACATGCTCCAAATTCATTATTTGCTTTGGTTCCAAACTGACGCAAGTTTAAAAATGATTTTTTTTGTTACAAATAGAAAGACACCATTTGTAGCAATAATTTGTAAAAAATTTAGAAGCTTATAATGATTTTTATTTTTTTCTTACAATGTCACACTAAAGTAGCATTAGCGAATTCCTGCCCATATACTGGTTTACCATAGAATCTGTGAACATATTCATTAACGATTCAATTTTGTATAATTTGGAATAATTGGGATCCCCTGGCTGTGGGGCTTGCTCACTATTTGAAAAATGGATGTACCGCATAATTTGCATATAGCGATCCCTTTTCATGACTTTACTGAAGTACGGGGTCTCCAGCATAACATCTGTGCTCCAGTAGGATTTTATATCTGGTTTTACATTGATTCCCATCAAGAAACATAAACCTAGAAAAGCCTTCATTTCTTCAACAGTTGGTGTAACCCATGGGGATTTATTTTCATCAGGATGATCACGAATTTGTTTATTGGCATACCTGTCTGTCTCCTGTATGATGTATTGCAAAATGGCATTGGTAAACAGCAATGAGAAAAAATCCACGGGCTCTTTATCTGGATCTAAAACTGTGGTAGGACCAGTATTTCCACGTGGTAAAAATATGTGTGGTAATCCCCTCTCATAATAATTAAAATTTTCATGCCACCCATCAGCTTCAGCAGGACGGTCACCAGCTTCATCAACAACAAGGGGTTCATTTTCATCAGAAAAATCATTTTCACTTTCATTTTCATTATCAACAACATCTAATTCACCTATCCCAATTTGTGCAAGCCTATCATTGTACCGCTGTGCAGCTGCATCAACTTCATTTTGCGAAAATCCGTCAAACTCTTCATCCGAAGATTCAGACATTTTTTTTTATTTTCACCCAGACGACAATACTACGTTTTTCACAACTATTTTACTATGGAACCGCCTTTTAGCCTAGAAAAATTTGATTGGCTGCACAAAAATATGGATTTCCTTATTTGGGAGAACACCTGCACATCGTGTGAAATTTATTTGTCGGCAAAAACCGTAAACTTCCGATCGTCAACAGAGCGTAAATCAACAACATGCAAAGATGTTACATAAAGAGACAGCCATTACCGGCTTATCTTATTTATTAAACAGTCCTAAGTAAATATTATTAATTTTTAAAACAGCGATACATAAATGGTTTAAATATTTTGTGTGGAAGGTAATGAACTTTCATTTTTTAAAGCGATCACGTTGACTACACATGTCAACAAAATTGAAAAAATGGCGGCATATTATTTTATCATGAACGCAAATCGAAAGTACGAAGAAATGACATAACAATGACTTTTATTGTCAAAATTTATACATAATATTAATAATTGAAACCTGTTCACACATTGTGGTAACGTACGCTTTACAGCTTTACGTAATTGATCTAATATTAAAACTGAAAGTAGGTCAGAGTATTTTTCGTTTTCCATGATGCATTATGGCATCACGCGGCCGTAGCAAGGTGATGCATTAAGGCATCATACGGCGGTACCAAGGTGATGCCTTATGGCATCATACGCCTTGAATGGGTTAAGGATGTACTTAGGTGAGGTTTTGGAATTTTCTCAAAAATATCTCAAAAAGGAGGTCCATGACCTATCAATATTTTTAGCTTATTTTTATCCTTAAAGAATGCTGTATTTTATTAATTTCACCTAACCTCACCTAAGTACATCCTTAATTCATCTTGAAAAAAGTGTCAAATATAAAATTTAGATTACTGAAAGTTTTTTTCAGTTTTTTCCCCATGTTTTATTGTATTGTTCAGTTGCTGTCTATCATACATGTAAACTTGATTCGTGCTTAAAAAACATCTTTCTTCACATTAGTACATTTAGTATATTCATATATATTTCAAACTGTTTATTTAAACGTGTATGAAAACATCTTGATTTAGATTTTATAAGAAAACTGTTTAACTATAATTGTGGCATTGAAGATCTGACATCATCTTTGTATCCAAAAGAAATAAGCATGGTAAGGGCATTTATATATCTAATAATTATAAAGCTTCCACTATGATACTTATTCAATGAGATTAGGGCCGATTAACAATGCATTTTTTGTAGCCTTACTCGATACTTTAGACAAGATTAACAATGAATTTGTTGTTACCTCACCAATTATGGTAGGAAAGTTTAACAAAGAATTTTTTGTAACCTTACTCAATATTTTAGGCAAGATTAACAATGAATTTGTTGTAACTTCACCAATTATTATTGGAATGATTAACAATGCTATTTTTTGTGACCGTACCCAATATTTTAGGCAAGATTAACAATGAATTTGTTGTAACCCCACCAATTATTATTGGAAAGATTAACAATGCATTTTTTGTTACCTTTCCCAACATGTTAGGAAAAATTAACAATGCATTTTTGTGTGACCTTTCCCAATATGTTAGGAAAAATTAACAATGCATTTTTTTGTGACCTTTCCCAATATGTTAGGAAAAATTAACAATGCATTTTTTTGTGACCTTTCCCAATATGTTAGAAAAAATTAACAATGCATTTTTTGTGACCTTTCCCAATATGTTAGGAAAAATTAACAATGCATTTTTTGTAGCCTTACTCGATACTTTAGACAAGTTTAACAATGCATTTGTTGTTACCTCACCAATTATGGTAGGAAAGTTTAACAATGCTTTTTTGTAACCTTACTTGATATTTTAGGCAAGATTAACAATGCATTTTTGTAACCTTTCCCGATGTTTTAGGAAAGATTTACAATGCATTTTTTTGTGACCTTACCCAATATCTTAGGCAAGATTAACAATGAATTTGTTGTAACCTCACCAATTATTATTGGAAAGATTAACAATGCTATTTTTTGTGACCTTATCCAATATTTTAGGCAAGATTAACAATGAATTTGTTGTAACCTCACCAATTATTATTGGAAAGATTAACAATGCATTTTTTTGTGACCTTTCCCAATATGTTAGGAAAAATTAAAAATGCATTTTTTTGTGACCTTTCCCAATATGTTAGGAAAAATTAACAATGCATTTTTTTGTGACCTTTCCCAATATGTTAGGAAAAATTAACAATGCATTTTTTTTGTGACCTTTCCCAATATGTTAGGAAAAATTAACAATGCATTTTTTTGTGACCTTTCCCAATATATGTTAGGAAAAATTAACAATGCATCTGTTTTAGCCTTACTCAGTACTTTCAGGCAAAAATGCATTATTTGTAACCTTACCCAATATTTCTCTTTCTTTTTCTGTTTTACCCTCTGTGTTTTGAAGTTGATGTCCGTCTTGCTGATATAAATTATAATCCAATTCTGGCAAATCTCCCTCCTCTCTAACATGCTGCCTGTTTTGAGATTTTCTGAGAAACCTATTGACAATAAAACAGGTATTAGAAAAATATATAAATATTTGGTTAACCATTCACCATGAGAACTAATCATGCAAAATAACCCATCTAACATGTATAATAATCACATGTAATTGCCGAAGAAATACAGAGGTTTGATAAATCAGTTACATAGTTTAAAATTCAAGTTTCTGATTAATAACTTTTGATTCAAATTTTTGAGTTTTTTCAGTCTGCACGGTTAGCCACTAGTCCGATGCGCCAGATTAGTAAAATTTCAATCGGACTTGTAAGTTTTTGCAAAACTTTGTTTGGACCAATAAGAGAAATGTCAGAATATTGGTCTTCGGACTAGTAGTTGAAAAAGTTTTTGGTGCAGACTGTTTTTTAAAGGGGAAATAATTTCTCCTCTGAATTGTTTTAGATTTGTCATTTTCCGGCTTTTTTAAACTGAGTATGTGGTATGGGTTTTACTAATTGTTGAAGGCCTATGGTGACCTATAGTTGTTGATTTCTATGACATTTTTCTCTAATGGCAATCATACCACATCTTCTTATCACTAATATAGATATGTAACACCTATAATAAATAACATCCAACATGTCCAAGTTAAATTATTGACCATAAACTTTGAACTAATGTAATTTTATAAGACCCTAAAACTCTGCTCCTGGTTAACCTTTTTTTTTATGTAAACATAACCTTATACTTACTTGTCTAACTTTTTCACATATTTGTCAACATTCTTTAGAATTTCTGTCTTAATATCTTTCTTTGATACACTTTTTACTGCCTCTATAAATGTTCTTTTTAATTCCTCCTTGTCATAATCATCTCTGTATGCTAAAACGAAATTAGTCTTACTTTAAACTTGTTTAAATATAAGTTCAAGCTTGCATTTTGTGATTTAAAAAGGAAAGATCCAAACAAAATTTGTTTTGCATGGGTCTAAGAAACTTTGCAGTGTTAACACAGACATTTCAGCCAAAGTGGTCCATTTCAAGGCAATTAACTTTTGTTAAACAAAAAAATGTTTACAAATAATTTATATATATGGTTATATGAGGGGGGGATAGGACCTTTATCGGGACTACGGGATCAGGTGTTTTTAAGCTTGGGATTTCAGGATTGACCCTGTCGGGATCCTGGAATTCCTTTATAGAATTTCACGATGTTGGGATTTAAATTTATGTAAATTCAGGACCTCAGGATTTCATATTTTTAAGCCCGGGATTTCGGGATCAGGACCACTCCTATCCCCCCTCTTATATCAATTTGTGTATGAATTGGTATATTATGGGAATAAAGTTAAAGCTATCCTCTACTTCTAGTCACACATTTGACAATAAAAATATAATGTTGTTGCTGAGGTTCTTATCCAATAGGCAATACATGCAAACATATATCCAATATTTGAGCTGAGTAAGAAAATCAAATTTATACTATATAAAGATAACTTGGAGACCCTGGCCTTGAGAGGTAAAATTGACTACAAATTTGATGTGATCTGATTGTTCATGAAATGATTATTTGATGTATTGAAAATATAATTTCACCTTTCAACTCAATAGCCGTTTGTTTTGTGAACTTTGTGGCTTTTTTACTGATGTTCATTTTTATCTGTATTATGAGTGTATACTAAGAAATAATACACGTGCACTTTTCACATTAATAAGCCGAGTGAAGATGTTATCTGAATTTTGATTGGACAAAAGACAAACGGGGTATTCCGAAATATACCAATCAGATAAAAACGCTTAAGCTTTGAAGGATTCTCCTAAATATCAAAGGAACTACATGAACCTTTTCAAAATATTTAATAAATTCGTGTTTAATTGGATGATATACAAATAAAAATATCTTTTCTATACAAATTCCAAGCATAATATTTATACGAAAATATCTCGATTTTCAGATTTTACAACTCTGCCTTTCGGTGCATTGAATTGTGGGATAGAAAGGAATCTTTGATGCTTGTGTTTTAAGAATGAGCAAATTATTTCACTTAAATACGTTTACAAACAATACTTTTGTTTGTAGATGTGTTTTTATGTATCTTATTTAACCCAAGAATCAGTACAGAAGCATAGGAGTAGCCAGAATTGTCAATCAACGTGAAAAGACATGGATTTCGACAGAATGGAAAGCTCCAGTGAGGATATACAATGTTTACATTTGAAAATTTAATCGAATTTCAATGAATACATACTATTGTCATTCAATTTTGTGATTATCATGATATATTTTTGGTTCATGGCAAATTTATGTATTTAATTTCTATTTTCAGGCTTAAATGGGATGAAGGCAGGGATGGATGGAGACAAGAAACTTAGAAGAAATTACAAACTGCTTGTAGATCCTATGATAAGAGGAGGCTCCCAGAAAATCTACAGATTTGATGGGATAGATCCAACGGTAACATGTTATGATTTAAAGAACGAGAAGACTGTCAATTATAACTTTCTTTTCATGTGCATACTTGCACATATGTATACATGTATGCAGCTGAAAAGGAAATATACTTACTTCATGCATTTTTACAAATATGCATTGTCTTAGTACATGCACAAAATGTATGATGTATTTTTATCACAATTTCTGGATACACTCTTACATGGTCTAATTTTAAATGCAAATTGTAAAATTTGAAACCCACCGCTTGTTTAACATGTTTAAATGGTTATATTTTTTTACTTTCTGTCTGTACATGTACAAAATGTAGCTTCAACTATTACTGGTACATGCACTTATAGCATTTTATGTAAAAACATATTAAAAATGAAATATTATTATGTAAATTTGTGTAACATCGATATTGATGATGTAGCTGATTTTAAATTTCAAAGAATTCTGAATAGACTGTTTCATATCTGTAACACCAAAAAATCTTGCCATAGGCATGATAGATGTATGTTACATTGTAGACATCGGTAGAAAACCATAATCCTAGAAAAATTTACATAGATCCTGATTTGTTCAGATTAACATTTTTAGTGTATGAGAGATTTTGATAATTCTGAATATCATATGTATTAAAGACTATTAGAATAGTTATATCATTTAAGCTTTCCTTGTTATAGGACAGTCATCAAATCCACACTAGAGATCCAAGATCAAGGTTAACTCGAATGTGGACAAGAAGAATTCCTGCAGATTTACCTGTTCCAAGATTTACGGTAAAACTATGTAGTGTGTCTCAAAGTTCTCTCTAGAAATGGGTCATTACCCGAACTATGATAATTTTTACTAAGTGTAATAAATGTTTAACTGTTTCAATATGATCTGTACAGACGACCAATTTAATTTTTTTGTCTTAAAGGACTTTTTTGCTTTCCAATATAAATTATATAATTAGAAGATGTGGTACAATGTATGATTGCCAATGGCAATGAGGCAACTCTCCACCAGGGCTGAAGGCTGCAATGTTTCAGTTTCAGGGCCTTCAAAAAAAAAATTTGCAACATCATAGTGTATTGCACAAAAGCAAAAAATTGAACATGTTGAATATGAATTCGAACCATATATCCAATTTTAAGTTTTTTGACTACAGTTATTCAGTGTTCTAGGATTCCCATTACCCGTTACCCGGGGTAAGTGGATTAGGACAACGGGTAAGTCATTTTTTAGCCTTTGTCACCCGGTGGTAAGTCAATTTTCAAGTTCGGGGAAGCCGAAAAACTCTTGAAATTTCCCGGTCCTCTTCAATTTTCCCATACCTGCTTTTTATTTTTATTAAATCACGAGAAAAAACTTTGATAAAAGATCGAAGATTTTGTCGATGTCTATCGGCGCTTTTATTCAAGCACTCGTTTACTAGGTGTAATCAAGCGCAAAAGAGACCACATTCTTCTCCTATCATTCTAAAAGTTGGTCACGGTGTCGGTAAAATCGGAAAATCCGGATTGATAACTGGTGCTTAAATCGGGACATAAACGATTTTTTTTCTTGTCATCGGAGGAAAATAAACTTACAGTTGCATTTATTATAGCTCTTAATAAATGACATAGTAATAACTATAACATATTTGTCAAATTTAGTAAGAAATCGTTTTTGTTGCGCCGTCCGCATTGGTTGGCGGATTTAACTTTTAGATGTGGGTAAGTAATTTTTTTATTGATCTTACCCGTGGTAAGTCAAGGTGCCAAAAAAATCCTAGAACACTGTTATTCTGTGTCAGAAACCTTGTGTATAATGTGTCAAATTTTTGATTGCAATCCAAATTCAGACCTGTTTCAAGTGCGAATATTGTGTCCATTTTTATTCCAACTGTTCATGGTTGGACCTCTGCGGTCGTATCCATCAATTAAATTTATAATTGTGTTAATTTTTCCATTTGTTCTATTTTTAGTATGACCATTATTATGTTGGACCACCACCTACCAATGAAGTGACATTTACCAATCTAAATGACAATATTGACAAGAAGTTTTTAGAGAACATGTTAAAATCATTTGGAATGTTGGAAGAAGTGAACATTTTCTACAACCCAAAGAATAAAAAACATCTTGGTATTGGAAAGGTATGAGATAAAAAAAAAAATGTTTATGAAAATTAAGCAAAAGAAAAAATATAAATCTATGTAGACTTTGATTGGTATCAGAACTTAAGGACGGTAGGTGGGAGAAAGGATTTGTTTAACAAATGTATTTCATAGACCTAAAATTTAGGTTTATGTGAGCAAGATATGCACTGTGATGCCTTTTCACATCCACCGCTCATCAACTTCCTGATAACTCATGAATTCCTGTCTATTCTTTGCATAATAAAATTCTGCTCAAATATTAAATGATAATACAGACTTATCAAAAGAAAGAAAAATAAACAGAAAATTAAAAGATTTTTATTGTCAAAGTTTTGAACTCAGTAGGTCTTCTCACACATGTATACAAATTAAGCATTACATTAGATAAAATGTAACATATCCATCATTGTCAATGATCGTGAAGATACATGTAGTACACTTAACATAGAATTAAATTATTGTATGTGAAATTTTAAAATGGCACCACATAGCACAACATGCACACGAAATAAGATTATTGATCACATATATTTTTGGTCAGATTAAGGGACGACATCAAAAGTTCAATGAAGGATAAAAAACTTAATTCACATAGTTTTTTCACGGACCAACCTTAATTTGGGAAAAATTGATTTACTAATAGGGATATATGTAAAAATTCATTTTAGATAAACAAAACTTGCAGAATTTTAACCCCCCCACCCCCAAACTATTTGATTTAAGTTTTTTATCCTACATCGATCTTTTGATGTCCTCCCTAATGAAGTATAATAAGAAAATATGTTGAAAAAAACATAGGTTAGAACAAGAGTCTAAACATTTTTATGAGATTTCTGTTTCTTCTTGCTTTTAACTCTTCATATTAAAAAAAAAGACTTGTACAGTCAGAAATGTACAATGTTGATTTATTTTCAAAATTTATTTGAACGGTATGAAGAATTCGATTTCTGCCAATTGAATTTCATATCAGTCAACTGGCAACTACAACAGTTTCTGGACTGATCTTTGACTGAAAATGATGTCTCAATTTAGAATATGAATAAATAAATAACATTGTGTACATTCTATTTCAGGCTGTGTTTGTTTCATCTAAGTCAGCAAAGATATGTGCAGAGAAACTTAATCAGACTTCTAAGATGGGGAACATAATGACAGTTTATGTTGATCCTGGAGGTAAGCTGGATATATTATCCAGGATTGTCACTAAAGATTTGTTTAAGCAAGTCCATGGACTCATACTATTTTTGGTCATCAGTCAGGGGAGTTACTTAAATGAGTGATTTTATAAATCACTGATTCAAGTAACATTACTTTCATAAAGGTTGAAAGTAAGAGTTGTCTTTCTTAAATAATCACCTATTTAAGTAGCACAAATTAATCACTAGGAAGAAGTGATTTAATTTTATTGTAGCTTTAAATATAGAATACTAATGATCCAGGGATTAATTATGTTTCTAAAATTATCAGAACCAACATCTGTGTTGATAGGATGACCAGGTCATTTCAGGTGATGACCTTGTACAGTAGACTTCGGCCAATAGGATAACCAAAATGTCATCTAAAAATATCCGATTACCCGATATATTCAATTAGACGATGAATATATATTCATTCAATATTCTGCAATAATAAGTAGATCTTATCCTGAGATGTTACTAACCCTGATAATTGCTTAATATGTGAGAGGGAGGGAGGGAGTGATTTTTATCAGTTTCATTACCACAATGTTTGCATGTCGAGGTAGTTTTTGATGTAGTTGAAGTTTTATCAACTTCAAACTTAGTAAACATGTTCCAAATAAGAGATTTAATCCCATTTTCATGGTCCACTGAACATAGAAAATGATAGTGCGGATTGGGCATCCGTGTACTTAGAACACATTCTTGTTTTATACGAAATATATACAAGCCATTGAAGGTCCAAAATCCAAAATATATTTTACACGTATTGACATCTTTGGTAAATTTTATTCATTTTGAGGCAAAATATCTATTTGGGTAAAGGTTTATCCTTGGTTTATATATAAATCGGTAGTTTTTTGCAGATTTGCACCAAATTCTTGAAGTTTGAGTCCCTAATCCAAATGTGTGCATGTAAGACGAAATTGAAAACAACAAATACTAATACATTTTTTTATGAACATCTGATAGGCTGTTATTTGGTAGATTTATAATATTTTTTTATTGGGAATGCAAGGGGTAAAAAAACAGTTCTTATCATACCTTTTTGTTAAACTAACAACCTAAACAGTATTTTGGAAAGTAAGTCATGTATAGAAAATAAGAAGATGTGTTATGATGCCAACGAGACAACTCTTCCAACCAAAACCATAGTGTAGAAGTGAGTAACTGCAGGTCACCTAACAGCATATGCTTAATTTTGATTTTATTGTATATCATGTATATTTGTTTTTACTTTGCATAATTTATAATTTGTATCTATTTGTGTTCAGTGTTTGACTTTTGCATGTACTTTTGTAGGTAAAGAAAGAACAAAGTTAGTTGATGATGTTTTATCTGATAAGCCGAAAAAAATTCCAGGAGAACCAACAACGCCATCAGACCCAAGACGCAATAGATCATCAAGTTTTAACGATAGTTTTAAGTCAAATTCTAGCTTTGAGGAAAACACTTTTGATGCATTTGGAGCTCAAACACCTATGCCAACCTTCAATGATACAGGTTTCTTAAATAATATTAGTGATCCTAGAAATTCAGCATTTGATATTCAATATTCTGGTATGACACCTGGAATGACGCCAGCAATGACGCCAAACGTACACGGAGGAAATTTTCCGAATCAGTTTGGTTTGACACCATCTCCTCACGGTTCATCTCAAGGAAATATGACAAATTTTGCATTCCCAAATACACCAAATATGTCTACACCTATGTCACAATCATCGTTCGGTTCAATGAGCACACCATCATCATTTGGAGGAAATAATCATGCCTTTAATAAGATGGATGGTCCAAAACCTTTGATATTGGAACCGCCACACCATCAACCACCTCATCAACCACCCCATCAGCCACCACTTCATCCACCTGAACCACCATTCATTGATCATACTCAGCCACCTCCTAACATGTCCAATTCAGTCATTGACAAACCACCCCCATTGATGCCACCACAAAATAATGAACCGCCACGATCTCAGTTTGACAATAACTACCGCAACAGCAGAAATCACAGGGATAGAAACAACAGTTTTGACCGAAGTGACGATCGTAACTATGACCGAAGTGATAATAGACCTTTTAATAGGGAGGAGGATAGAAATTTCAATAGGGGTGATGACAGAAGTTATGGTCGTAATGATGATCGTGGATTTAGTAGAAATGACGACCGTAATTTCCGTAGAAATGATAGGAACAACAGAAATGGTGACCGAGGTTATGGGAGTGGGAGAAACAGATACGATCGTGATAGAAATGATCGTAATCGTGATTGGCGCAGAGATGGTGGCAGAGGTGATAGAAATGACAGAGATTATTCACATAGGGACCGTGACAGATATGGAAGTAGGGATAGGGATCGCTATAGTAATGATAGAGATAGAGACAGAGACAAAGGGAGGGATTGGGAAAGGGATTCAAGAGAGAGGTTTGATTCTCAAGGTGAAGAAGGTCAACCACCTCCAATGCAGCAAGATCACATGATGATGCATCCTCCACCCCCTTCAATAATTCCTTCTCAAATGATCCCACCCCCTGTCATTCAGCAGCCACTAACCCAACAGGCTCCACCTCAAAAACCAAGAACTCCAGATCCTGAACCGTCGGAAGATGAACCTAGAGTGATGAGTTTAGATTCTAGAATTCAGAGCTTGCTGCAGAGTTCTGGTATGGTGGACAATTTTGGAAGTCCTTCATCAGATTCAGCTGGTGAATCTCGTAAAAAGGAAGTTTCTCCGCCAGCAAATGTTCCAAATAATGACATCAGTATTAGTGCTTCCCAAACTCCATTTAACAATTTTCATTCCACACCTACAGACAATTTTAGTGCTCAAATGAATCCTAAGCAGACGGAAATAGACTTTAGAGAAAATCATTTTGTTCAGACCCCATACATGCAAACACCAGGAGACACGCCTTATATGTCAACACCTGTTGCCAATCAGGCCGAAGATGCAGACGACAAAATGAGCATTTCATCGGGAGAAAGTGGTAACCAGAATATAGAAATAAATCCAAGTATGTTAGCGGCCAATAATCCACAGTCTAGTGCTAATTTTATGACAAATCCCAATTTCAGTGCAGAATACTCTCAATATAGTAACTATATGGGTTATCCAAATCAAGCAGAAATGTATAACCAAAATTATTTCAATCAATATCAAAATATCATGAATGACCAAAATTCACTTCAGAATAAGGTAGACGATGAACAATTAGATAAAACCTTTTCTTCTGTTCTGGACAAATTTGTGAAAGAATTAAAGGAGATTATGCAGAAAGACATGTGTAAGAAAATGGTGGAGAGCTCTGCATTTAAGTCGTTCGACAGCTGGTGGACCACGAATGAAACAAGAACAAAGGTATAGTATAATCAGATAATAGAGGGTGGTAATGGGGGTACCTTCATGATGAATAATGGTAAAAAGTCTTGCCAAAAGATGCTTACTACATGTACTACTAGTACTACTACCCTCATAATATAGTATGATATCTGAGGAATATATACAAAAAAGAGCGTAATTTCAAATCTAAGAATGAGTCAACTTTAACAATGTCAGCCACAAATAGATGCATTTAAACATGTTAAAAGAACTAGTTTACAGGATTATATATTGTGACATTAATAGTTTTTAAGCACACAGTAACTTGCAATGTGGCCATTTGTACTCGTGCAAATATTGATTAATCAACAAATAAACAACACAGAAAATATTTTACGTCCTGAACATGTGCATGATGTAGGTACATGTACAATTACATCATGTACATAATGTACATTTATATAGCTTAAACATGTTGAATATAAGTGACTTTCTTCTTACATTGTTGTATCCAGCTAGCTCAGTCTGTGTCAAAAATGATTAAACCTTCAATCAAAAAAGCTCATTTTAAGGAAAAACCTCCGAATGATGTTCAAGTTTGCTGGTGGGTTTGAATGTTTTACACATTTATTACTATGAACAGAGAAATAAACCATTCACTGTGAAAACCATGATTCACTGCTGCAACAGTGATTATGAACAATTTAGACAGAAACCACAATCGTGACAATTGATTTACGACTCTGTCATGATGAGAAGAGATGGGAAGATACCATTGTGACCTTTGAGAGAAACTTCCAATGCCATGGGACGGCAAATAACTGCAGCCATATAAAACCTACATTGTATACAACAACACCAAAATAAAATTGTTAATATGTATGAAATATTATCAATTCATGTGTACTGTATTTTTATTGATAAGTAATTATAAGTCACTTTTATTGATAAGTAATTATAAGTCACTAAGTGTTAGAGTCATGCAAGTATTGTATTACAACAATTTACCTCAAAATTATTACAAAAGTAACTTTGTAATTTTCGCTTCTTCTAGAAGTCATTGAACACTATATGTACATAGTCATTGTACACTATATGTACATGTGTACTTAGCAAAAGACTTTAATATGTTGAACTAAAAAAAACTCAAACAAAATAAAAGCAATAAAAATATTACCAGAAAAATGTATGATAATTTAGGAAAACTTCATTTTTATTTAATTAATAATGAACACGATGAGTGATTGTTTTTTTTTCTCTTAATAGTCCATGCCTCAAAGGTTATTGCCTACAAAACCAGCAGAATCAAAAAAGCCATCTACAGTGACAGTTGGTAAGAGTGAGGTGATGTCTACATTGGCTACACTGTTTGAACCACAACATCCATGGTCCAAGGAAGGAGAGGTTAACCTTGGTGGATTTGGTGGGGGTGGTGGATTCCTCGGAATTCGTGGTGGAATGCCAAGGTTGCCATCATTCAAGGTAAGGTTATGTAGAAACAGTCTTCACGCCCAACCACAGTCCCACCAGCCCAGGATTGTAATACTTCTGTAGGACCTGTTAAATCACCCAAAGGCCAATATTATTTTTTTTTTAAATTCAGCTTTGTGTCTATGCAAATGTATAGTATTGAAGACTTGTAATTAGAAGTTTTTCTTGAAACTAAATTGTTTTTTTATCGGAATTAAGTAAGAAGAAAACTGTATTTATTGCCTGATTGGAAAAATGAATTATTCTAAAAATTATTAATGTCATAATGTACAAAATGATGTATCATAAACTTTCAAATACAAATAAAATTAAGTTTTACCCTTGTCTGTACATCCCAAAATTGGTTTCCATTCTCTTACTTTAGTTTGCCTCAACAAAATGTTATGAAACATATACACAATGCTTATTGCCACAAACGACAGATCAAGAAGGAATTCTGGTGGTATCACTTTTACCGTTCTAGAATTGTGTCATTTAACAATTTTTCCAGTGTTCTGTCATTCTGTAGCTTAAGTTTGTTTGAATCAAATGTTGTGAAACTTTTATACAATGCTTTTTACCTCAAAACACAGATCAGGTTCGGATTTTGATGCTGTCACTTTTACCCTTCTAGAGTTATGCCCCTTAACAAATGGAAATACGCAAGATTTTCCTTTTCAGTCTTCTAACTTTTGCCTGGATCAAATATTATTTACATTATACACTATGCTTATTACAAAAAAACTCAGATCAAGTACACATTTTTGTAGTATTACTTTAATCATTCTTGAGTTCTGTCCCTTTAATATGTTATATGCAAGCAGGGCATCACCTGTGTCCCAAGGACACATACCCCATTTACAGATTTAACAACACTACCAGTACCACTACAGATAGTTAATCTACACTACAGATAGTTAATCTACAGTAATATCGTCCTGCTACATTAAACTATTCAAACTTGCTGTTCCATAAAGCTTTTCAGTATTCGTGCTGTATGAACTTTCCCAATCTCACTATATATATATATAAATCATTTTTGTAGCGAAAAACGTTTCACAAACCTCCACCTCCCCAGTTTGACGTACAGCAACAAGAGGAGAAATCAAAGTCTAAAGATCTTAATGAGGAGGATGAAGAAGGGGAAATTTCTGGTAAGGATAATGGAGTTAAGATCCTAAGTGATCATTGCATTATCAACTTAAGACAAGTTGCACTTAAACAAATTAGTTTGATCGCATCCTGTAGATTCATTTGTTTTCTTGAATGCTAATTTTTAATGGATTTTGGGGAAAAATGTTTTTACCTGCAAATTCTGTCTGTGTGTCCTGCTTCAGGTTAAAGTTTTTGGTCAAAGTAGTTTTATGATGAAGTTGAAGTCCAATCAACTTTTAAACTTAATTCACATGCTCCTTATGATATGATCTTTCTAATTTTAATACCAAATTAGAGTTTTTACCCCAATTTCACAATCCACTGAACATAGAAAATGATCTTACCTGCTTCAAGTTAAAGTTGTTGGTCAACGTTTAATGTCAAATTAAAGTTTTTACCTTGATTTCACGGTCTACTGAAGTTAGAAAATGATAGTGTGACTGGGGTATTCATGTACTATGCACACATTTTTGTTTCATAGTAATTTTTGCAAATTTTGCTATTAATTTTATCTTCCAAGTTATGCCAAGTCATTAAACGAAAGACATAAAATAACATGCTATATATGTTTTTGTAGACAAGGAATCCCCAAGGAGACCTCGTAGAAAGCCAGTGGTCAGTGAAAGTGAGGAGGAGGAAGGGGATGATGAAAGTGAAGATGAAGAAGGAGATGATGATGATGAGTCGGATGGTAAGATGAGTTGGAGAACAGGGTTATTTTTGGGCAATTGGTTTACAATTCTTATGTCACATGTTTGTTCTTTAAACTCATCGTGCACTGTGTTTCATGCAAGCTTGTTTAAAAGCAACATGTACCGTAAATTCAGAAATTATTTCATGCATTTATTATTGAGATTTTGGCCTAATAGACTAAAATTTGGTTTTATTTTTTGCGATATTGTTCAATTCATATGAAAAACTTTCAAAATGAAGATTAAATTATTGCGATTATAACCCTGTGACCTGTCGCATTTTTCGCAATAATAAAAACATGGCAATAATTTCTGAATGTACAGACAGTTATCTTTATTTTTTGTTAATTGATGAAATGTTCCTTTAATTATTCATTTGATCACATAACCCTCTTTATGGCCCTCTTGGGATGTGTCAGTTAAATGACCTGTCACAATGTGTATTAAAAATCTTGTGAGAATCAGAAATTCTGTATTTTCTAAATTAAGGACAGCTAAATCAGCGCAAAGGAAATTTAATATGTAAATCTCTCCACTATAAAAAAAAACCAGGAATGTATTTTATAGTATAGTCATAAGTGTTTCTTGTTTCTTGTTTTTTATACAGATTAGACTGTTGGTTTTCCCGTTTGAATGGTTTTACACTAGTAATTTTCAGGGCTCTTTATAGCTTGCTGTTTTGGGTGAGGGCCAAGGCTCCCTATGGAAGACCATACTTTGACTTATAATGGTTTACTTTTTAAAATTGTGACTTGGATTGAGAGTTGTCTTATTGGCACTTATACCACATCTTTTTATATCTGTTTTTTTCTCTCCTTTAGATGAGGAAGCAGGAAGTGCAGAGAGCAGTGATGAAGGAGAGGGTGAAGACTCCAGTGACGATGAAGAGTCAAGTGATGATGAGGAGGAGTCATCAGAGGAAGAGGTGGAGACAGAGAAGGAGAAAGCGGTGTCTAAAGTAGAAGAAAAGTTACAAACTCAACCAGAAGATACTGCTGAATCTGCTTTGTCTGAAGATGAGAAGTATGATTGTAGTTTCTTTCCTTTCGTTGTCTTTTACTTGAAAATTGCTGTTTCTCTGCCAAGCATGTGGCATTTAGGGGTTAAAACTATGTGTTCGGGAAGGAACACATGTCTTTCCTGCAGACTATTATTTTGTGTTCTAACACATTAAAAATCTGACACAGCATGTTGATCTAGTTTTCAAATGAGGGTTAATATTCATATCATATTCCTGTTCTGAATATGCATTTGACTTTTCACTGGACATTAGACAACCATTTATTCATCAGATGTTTATCTATTGACACCTTACATCAACTTACCTTTTGATTTTGCTTTATAAACCACATTTATAACCCAATTGGAAAAGCTTCAATTTAATCTTATCTGAAGCAAATGGTAGTATGAGTGGGTCATCTATGGACAGTCTTGTTATAATTTCAACAACGTTTTTGTTCAGTTTTATGTGCTAGTTGATAAATCTTGTCACTCTGAATGTTGAGAGGCTGCTGTCTTATTTTTTGTACAATTTTCCCTTCACATGAGCTTAAAATCTTTGTAAATTGTTTAAACATAATTTGATAATTTATTTTCAGGGAGGATGAAAGTATGACATCAGATGCTCAAGAAGAAGAGGCCAAAGATGAAGCTAAAAGGTTGATGAGTAACCATACAAATATAAAATCAATAACAGTTCTAGGTTCAATAACCATGTGGTGTAATACTATATGGCATTACTGTATCACATCAACTAGAGAATTACACCTACAGCTAATTTCCTAATGCATGTAGAACAAAACTTTGGTTAGCTTGCTTGCTTTTATGGTATATTGTACAATCATTAGGATAACACCCAATTAAATTCAAATATGAAATATACAGGTTAAACTATGCCTATATATATTGTTTAAAGATATCAATCTGATTTACAAATCTTGTATAAACAAATATGCAAACAAAGCAAGCAAGCCAACCAAAGATTTACTTTGCAAGCATTATGAAAACAGCTGTAAAATAAAGAAAGAACAAGCAGCTCATAGGAAGCAACTAATTGAATAAAAACAATTATGAGTCTCACTATAAAGAGACAGCAAACAAAAAACACAACACAATAAAACTAGATATTTAGATGTCAAAATTTGTTATTCAATATAAAACAATATTAGAATAAGTAAATGTGTGATGATTGCCAATGAGACACCTATCTATCTAAAATTAAATGGTGTTAATGTATGCATCTATTGGTCATTGTATGGCCTTCAAAATATTAGCAGAACCCATGCCATATGATAAGCTATAAAAGTCGCCAACAGGTTCCATTTTTACAAACGTATTGGCGAGTATATGAAAAAATTGTATTTTATACACAAGATTAAATGAATCAACCTCATGATTTAGCAAGTTTATATAGTTGTTTTGTTTTTAAATTTCATAGCATTTTAACATCTTTTTGATTTTTTTTAGAAAAGAGACTCCTAAGGAAAAAGGCAGAAAGAAATCACCAGGAAAGCTATCGCCTGTCAGAGAATTAAGTGAAGTAACAGAAGATTCTGATAGTAAACAAACTGAAAGTGAGGCTGAAGAAAAAACAAGTGCTATTCAGTCTACTTCTACAGACAGTTCCGTTAAATCAGGATTTCAAACTTTACTGGAGGCTTCAGAAATTCTTAGTTTACGTGATAGTGAGCAAAAACCGCCAGTTTTAACACCAGTGAAAGACGTTCCATTAAAAGCACCTGAAAGGGAAGAACGCCCAAGCTTTTTGGCGGAACATGACTATTTTGCAGCTCCTCTTGTAAGACCGCCAGAAAAAGAAAGACTTGATGACGTTGATCTTGATTCCGACGGCACAGATTCTGCGGATGAGGATGGCAATACTACTCCTATGGAAGTGTTTATTGACCATAATTATTGCTTACCTCCCAAACCGTCAATTAAAGACATTCTGGAGGAGAAAAAACCTTCAAAACCAAAGACTTTAGAACCAATTGTGAATTTAGAAAATATAGAAAATTTATTAAAAACCGAGGACAAAAAGAAAAAAGAGCCTCCAAAGAGAGGCAAAAGAAAACAGAAAGACATGCATTTAGTGGATATTACGGACGTACTGAATAAGTCTAAAGGCAGCAGAGAGTTAATTAATCTTCTTCCACCTCCAAAAGAGGTGAAAAAATTCACTCCAAGGAAATTGGAAGAGGAACGACAAATTTTCTTTGATCTCTATAATCAGGGCATAGACAATGAGGATGTGAATTACTTAAAACGGACGTACGACCATTTATTACAGTCGGAAGAACCTATGTGTTATTGGATAAATGATATATTATGGGTCGACCATCCGTTCACAAATATTCCCAACCCAGTGCCATCAAAAAGACGGAAAAAGGACCATGAGCATAAAACAGGTATATGTCAGTTATCATGGTTTTTGGTATTCAGATGGTTCTGGTGTTTATGTGTTTTCAAATTGGAAAGTGAAATATATGAGTTGGTTGTTTCTTGCACCATGTTGCAGGTTTTTGAGTCTGAATATTTTATTTCAGGATTTTGATTTTTTAATAAATACCTAGCTAGGGTTATATACTTAATTATTTTAAAAAAATCATCAGATACGATAGTTACCTATTATTATTAGTTAACAGCATTTTACATCTTGTCATGCTTGTATGCATTGTATTGTTATACAAATTTATATATATTGTAAAAATTAATATTTTTTAAAGAATTTATTATATAGAATTTATTGTAATTTTTTGTTGTACATATATTTTATTTTATGATACAGTGATAATAGATCTAGATGTAGATGTTTAATTATTGTTATGACTGATAATTACACAGTATACTATATAGGCTGATACTTTCAATGATCTGGTTACCTTTTATTTTAAATCAAAACATGATAAATGCATAGTGCCTGACCTGTCAATCAAAGTAAGCTGCAAGAAAAAAGAATATATACTATAGACATGATAGATGGTAAAAATGGTCTTGTTTTGAAATTATTACTATTAAATATGTTAAAGTACAAATTCATGACATTAATTTTCCTTCATACTGAAAATTGTAAAAATTGCCAAACAAAAAGGCTTTAAATGTCACATTTTTCAGATATTTTGGGAGTAATGATACAGTATAGTACCACCATCATGATCATCAAATATTGATTAACCCTAAAACCATTAAGGTAGAAAATTTATGTTGGCAGTCTTTTCAGTTTGAATTTCATTTAGGACAGTTATCATGTTTATTGCACATCTAATATTTAGCCAAACTATTATTGTGAATTCTATAATCATGATTATCTTATAAATGCAAATCTATTTATATACTTTATAGTTGATCAATATAAAAGTTGAGAAAAAAAATGTTGACTTCATGTGTAGCAAAGAGAAATGAATGACAAAAACCATTCACAAAGACATTTTCTTGAACTATTTGATATGTATAGTATTCATGGTATTAGTTTTTCATATTTACAGGGCTAAAAGACACGAAAGAGGCATTAGCTAACAATCAGACAAAAATTTAAAAAATACATTTTAATTTTTAAACCTTTTTAAAAGTAGAATAGTTATGATAGTATTTTGCTATTGAGAGTGAATTTGGTTCAACTGTACATGTTCAACTTATCAAAATAAGCTGAAAAAAATTTACAATTGCCTATGCTTTTCTGTCAATTTATATCTATATTTTTGTTTATGTCATGTACATGTATATTGCATTATTTAACATATATAATCTATGATCATTAAGAGTCTTTGAAGGTCATCTAGATATTTAACATGTTTAATACAATATTGTCTGGTATGAAATATGTTTAAAAGCTGATCAATGTGTTGTAACAAGTCCTTGCACTATTTTTTGTTCATGTTGTTTTATTTGGACTTTTTGTAATAAGGATACATGTTTTAGTTATTAATCAAATGTGGAAAGTTTAATCAAATCGGTGAACATGAATTTGACAATTAATTTTTTAATGAAACACAATTTCACAAACCATTTTCCCACGGTTTAACATTTGTAATTAAAATTAAGTTTAATGACACTGTCGTGACTGTTGAAGTAGTTTTTTGCCCAATCATCAGTTGTACAACATACATTAGTTTTACCAATTCTTGAAAAAAGAAGAACAGTCAGAGCTTTGGTTTAATAACAATTTGCTGATTTTTTACCATGTTCAAATTCTTGCATTCATCTTGAAAATGGGAAGGACCTGAATATGACAGTTAATTTTGCAGAACTTTTCATCTGCTTTAATAAAATATGAGTTATCTCCCATACAACATATTATAAAAAATAAAACTCATGATGTTATGAAGTTTTATCCTTAAAAAAAGGGTGATTTTCTAGTTTTTGGACAACAACTCCAAAATGCTTTCATCAACTTTAATGAAACTTTGTCAAATTATTTATATCTATTGACGTAAGCTCCCTTTTGATTTTTATAAATTTCAGATTTTTCGTTTCCATGTTATGAAGTTTTATGCTTAAAGGGGGGATTTGCCAGTTTTCAGACAATCACTCATAAACACTTTCACAATATTTTATGAAACTTTGGTGAATTGTTTATATCTGTTGACTTAAGCTACCTTTCAAAAATTAAAAGAAAATTAACAACTATAGGTCACAGTATGGCCTTCAACAATGAGCAAAGCTTATACCACACAGTCCGCTATAAAAGACCCTGAAATGACAATTGTAAAACAATTCAAATGAGAAAACTAACAGCCTAATTAATGTACAAAAAAAAATCATTTAAAGCATAAAGACAAGCTAAAAGGGCAACCGGCGTATCATGTGCTTACAGCCCAGCTCTTTTTTCTTGTTTTAGGACAATAACTTGTGTATAACAGTATGTACATGTATCTCTATGAAATTGTACCACAAGGTTCAATACCTCAAAAGGAAGATTTTGGATTGATTTTGGGGGTTCTTGTGCTAACTGCTTTGTAATTATGGGCTAAAAAATAAGGATTACTGGTTTCCGGATAAAAATTTAGTATAAGTCTAAAGATCACTATGAAATTGGTCCATAGGTTCCATACCAAAAAGTTAGGTTGAGATTGATTTTGGGTTCTGTGGCTTGAACTGTACAGGAAAAAAGGGACCAACAATTTTTTGTAATACTTTTAATTTTGTGTAAATTACTTATTTCTTGACAAATTACAAAGGGGTTCTTTAATTTGCCCAAATCTAACCATGTATTTAGATTTTGGATTGTTAAGGTGGTACCTAACACTACAGGGAGATAACTCTGTGAAATCAGCTAAACGCTTCAATTACGTTGTGTTGTTAAAGGAATATTAAGCCTCTCAATGATCAAAATTCAATGAAATTAGTGTTTGTCAAACTGCTATATAACCAGTGTAATTTTTCTGATAAAATGGTTGGTTCAAATTTTTGGAAATTTTTATATTTTTGTCATAAAGTATTTGTCAAAATTTTATGAAAATTAAACAAGCCAAAAAAATTTCAGTGAATGTGTTGGATACCTCCTTAACCCGGTTTTTCAATTGGTCCACATTGAGGTCAAAGGGGTCCTAAATTAAACTTTGTTTGATTTTCATCAAACCTTGAATTATTTGGGTTCTTTGATATGCTAAATCTAAACATGTAGGTAGATTATTGATTTTGAGCACAGTTTTCAAGTTGGTCAAAATTGGGGTTCAGATTTAGCTTTGTTTGATTTCAACAATCGATAGAAAAAAATTGAGTTTATGGGGTGTCTAATATCACTGATATGCTGAATCTATCCCTGTATTTAGATTTCTTAACTTTGGCCCCATTATCAAACTATTCCATTTTGTGATCCAAAGGCTCCAAAATAAGACTATGATTTTATATATAAAAAAAAGAAATCTTGGCATTTCTTTGGGCATAGACCCATATAAGTTTATTTCCAATTTGAAATGTTTAAGTTCTGAGACCACATTTATTAAGAAACCTATACTGTGCCAAAATTTAATCATGAATTCAGAGCTGCAATAAGCTTGAATGTTTTTTCAATATCTACTTGCCCACACTGTTTAGGGTTCCACCTCTGTGGCTGTATGATGCTGTGCCCTTGGAGCATTTTATTATTTTTACGAAGCCTTATCCTTTGCAATTTCATCAAAACATGTACTGGTAAAATTTTCTAAATATGTACCATATTAATTTTTTCTCAAGCATTTATTATTTATGAACAACTGGCAATGAGTGAATGTTTGTATGTCCTGCTATATTCATGATATTGTTAATAATATAATTTGATTTTTTAATTGTTTCTTTTGTATAAATGAAATTAGTATTTTTTTTATTAAAATTGATTGTTTATCTATTGTATTAAAGTCATATGAAACGAGTGACTGGTGAAAAATAATGTTTTTTCCAATTCTTAAAACAATGCATGTGTATGTATCATTTCATATGCCAAAATATCGTATAATTGTCAATTTGTTTTTCTCTGTCTGTTATGATTTAAAAAATATGGCAGCTAATTGGTTACTGTGTTTTGAAGCCATAGTTAACCAATGTCATCTTATGGTAAAATTTGAACAAATAAAAATGGATATTGAGCATGTGTATAACATGTACAATCAGACAATAGTTTATTTCAATGACAGATCCATGCGTTTTGCCATTTCCAGATTTTTACAAGAAGTGTCACGCGAAGGTCACTTGAATATGCAATATATTTCGGCGAATTGCTTCCTGAAAGCAAGCAATTAAAAAAAAGTAAACTTCTTCTAAATGTGAACAAATTGTAGAATTTTCTTCAAAAAAAAGTATATACATCAGTTTTATAATGAAAACTATCCATTTAGTTAGGGCTATTCCAGAAAAAAATGTATGGGGGTGTTGGAAGGCAGTTTTTGTCACCACTCGCCACCCAGACAATTGTATTTGAGAATTATAGTTGATTATAGTGTGAAAAGTTGCTCTGATACCCTTCACCCATGTATTATTAATATAATGTGCCTTCCAACCCCCAACCCCCCCATACATTTTTTTCTGGAATAGCCCTTATAAAAAACAGGCCAATTTTTTTTTAATTTGCGGTTTCATATGACTTTTATTAATGCTTCACATGTACAATGTGTATTAGTTTTATTTGTATGTTTATAAATTGATAAAAGATGTAAAATGCTGCTACAAATGTATTGTAAAAGGGGGGGATGGGCATTTCTAACTATTGCTCAGTAGAGACAATTTTATACCAAAAAAAAAAAGGCCTTCATATCATATGCTAAAACATTTGCAGTTTTAATTGGTGCTCATCGTTAGGTTTTGGTGTGTATTAAAACACACAGTATTTAAAAAAAAAAACATAACAGAAAGAATAAGTTTCTTTCAATATGTATGTTGTATTGATTCCCTACCTTCTAATTTATAAGACTTTTAACAATATATTAAGAAAAAAAATCTGTTTTTTCTACATTGTTGCTAGCATAGCAGTATGAATATAGCTAAGAGAGTATTATAGCTAATGACTCCATCCATCTGACTGTCCAAACATCAGTCTGGCAAATCAGTTTTCTACACTTTCATCTTCATGCTTGAAGATATTCATTTAATATTTGGAATATTGTTTTATCATGACAAATTACAGATCAAGTTCAAACTTTAATCCACTCTGATGATTTTGAGCAGAGTTATGGTCCTTGGACTTATTTTATATTTTGTTTACAGGGTGTGCAAGGACAGAGGGCTTCTACAAATTATCCAGGGAAGATAAAATGGGCAAAGTTCATCAGGCAGCATTTTGTGCATTAGAGGAGTCAAATAAAACTCAGGTTGGTATACAAACATTTGTAAAGCTAAATACTGGACTGGGTTGCACAAACGTCTATTAAAGTTAATAGTCTATTAAAAGTACACTTAAATTTAATAGTCTATTACTTGCGTTGCACAACATTTAATTAACGTTAATAGTCTATTAACTCACTATTAAATTTAATTGAACGAAGGAGCGCTATTAAGTCCTTAATTGTACATTTAAAATGGATGCCATGCAAGTGCTTGGATTACTTGTACCTCAAAATCGCAAAATCAGCCGAAGAATACCGTGACAGGCTTCTCAACTCGATAATTTGACGGACTGAGAGCCTCGCACAGCCGGTGATATCCCACCTTGTATGATTTCGTCACAAAAAGAATTGTTTTTGTTATTATAAAAATAATTATAGAAAGAAAAGATAAAAATTGATACGTTTTTGAAGCATAAATGAAGATATAATTGTAATTCTATGATTAACCATCTGTCATTATGAATCTATTAGGGAAACAATGGTTTTATTTTCAATACGGCAAGTGTCATTAAACTGAAGAAAAAAACTTTTGCCCTCATCCTTGGAAGTATGCTTTGTTCAAACTGAAATATATTTCTTAGTATAAAATCCATTCTCCAAAATTAACAATTTTTAAAGGCATGCATGGACGAAAGCATTGGACATTTGTAAACCTTTTATAACAGAGGTGAAGAATGTGGAATCTCCGTTGACGCTTTGATAAAGAGTGCTTTCTTTCACGTCCGCATTTTTATTAAGTATGGCATGCCGGGTTAACATTTTAATGATTACTACAGATTGGAGAAATGAATAACAGAACAGTGCACAATAACGTACAATAACATACACAGGAGATCAGAGAAACTACGTGATAGTTTTGATTTTTTTTTTAAGATGGCATGGTGTATATTGTCCATAATATTTATATCCAATACATATTTTTAAAACAATTTTATTTTGCAACTGACAACTGTAATGAAGATGAAACAAAACTATCCGACACTTTGGTATATCTTGGATATAAACTTAAAATAAATATCTGATATTCACATGGGATAGGGTTCATAATACCATAAATTATTGGACTTATTTGGGGTTGCCCAGATATTCCGACACATTATTATTCCGACACTCCACTGTTCCGACACCCAAATAGGCCGACAAAGGCTAATAACTGCAGTTATAGAAAATATACTTCATGAGTAGAGCTTCACGAGGGTGTGGGTGTGGGTTTACAGAATAGAGAATAATGGGGGGAATTTAAAGAATAGAGAAAAATGGACCAATAACAAAGAATAGAGAAAAATGAGGTGTTTAAATATAAAGATTGGAGAATAATTGGCGAAAAGTATAAAGAATACAGATAGGAATTAACGACCCCCTCCTCCGCAATCCAGACACCCCTTCATAAAATAGTTGGCACTGTCACAGGAAGGTTCCAGTTTTCATTATTCTGATTTACCAGCATGTTTTGCTGTTGTAAACTTGTTCCTCGACTTGTTCTTACAGATTCCTCATATGCATAGACCGCAGTAAATTTTACAAAGTTCTACTTGGTTTAACACTGTCTTTAGAGTTCACTGTATTAACTTTAAATAATTCACTCTTCAATTAATTAGTGTATAAACATTGTTGTATAAACAAACTAAACTAATGTTCTTCTCAAAATAATTCTGTAATGCGCGGATACACCGGACTGCATCGTACGATAACAATATTGGGTCAATGGAAGGCGTCCCAGAAAAAAAATAAAATAGCCTTGCCAAACGTCAAAATTATTTGGACTAGGTCAATATTATAATATTGTCAATGATTTAACTAGTCTTTGCTATGCAATAACAACTATGGCAGTTTTAAATTACAGCCGTAGTTTTTCTTCGTAAAATTCTACATCCAGCAGATCGATATTGGTGTCAACATTGAAAATTAATACACATTTTCCCTGAAATACATGTACGATGTATAAACGAATAATGTGTAAATGTAATCTCCATTGACGTTTTGATAAAGAGTGCTTTCTTTCACGTCCGCATTTCTATCAAGTATGGCATGCCAAGTTAACATTTTAATGATTACTACAGATCAATCGTAACTACTCGGCCATTCTCGCTACGCAGTACAATAGTTATTTCTTCGTGCAACCAGAAAGGCCGAGTTGTTCCGATTGTACTACAGATAAGAAACACAAATAACAGAACAGTGCACAATACCATACATTGTTATTCGTAGGACATAAAGAGAAACTACGTGATAATTTTAATATATTACACAGTGAATTCATTTAGTTTTTTTTTTAAATAAAGATGGCATAGTGTATATTGTCCATAATATTTATAACCAATAAATAAATACATATCTTAGACTAACTAACATTTTTTTGCAACTGAAAACTGTAATATAGATGAAACGAAACTATCCGACACTTTTGTATATCTTGGATATAAACTTCAAACAAATATCTGATATTGACATGGGATAGGGTTCATAATAACATAAACAATTATTGGACTTTTGGGGATCGCCCAGATATTCCGACACCCCACTGGTCCAACACCCCAATAGTCCGACAACGGTTAACAAGTGCCGTAATAGAAAATATACTTCATGAGTAGAGCTTCATGAGGGTGTTGATGTAGATTTACAGAATAGAGAATAATGATGGGGGTTTAAAGAATAGAGAAAAATGAGGTCCTTAAATAATGGGCAAAAGTATAAAAAATAGAGAAAATGGCAAACATTTTAAAGAATATAGATATGAAAGACCCCCTCCTCCCCAATGCAGACACCCTTTGATAGAATAATTGTTGACATGGTATTTGAACTATTCGTTCTAATATCACAGAAACAGATTTTAGCATGCCACCTATCGGGTATAACTATCAAAGAAGTACCATGACGATATGCATATAAAGAAACTGAAAACTTTGCAAGTTTTGGTATAAGAAAATGGGAACACATTCTACTAAAAAAAAGAAATGTCTTCGGCAGTGCAGTCTCTCTTCATAAAGAAAAATGTTCACGCGATCAGGGAACGACCATTTAACTTCAAGGGGGTTATGGTTTTTTTCCTAAAAAAAATATTCTGATCCCCAATTTGATGGAAAGAAATATTTCTGGTCAAGCAGATGAAAAAAAATATTTTTAATGCAGATTCCCCTACTTTATATAGTGTTAAACAACACATGCAAACATGCGACACAGAAATTACTCTAGCAACCAACACCACCCCTTTTGACACTCACAATGGAAGGTGCCAGTTTTCACTATTCCGATTTACGAGCATTTTTTGCTGTTGTAAACTTATTCTAACAGATTCCTCACAGAGAACGCGGCAAACTTTACAAAGTTCTATTTGGTTTACCACAGTATTTATAGTTCAACGTACCGCGTATTAACTAACTCTTCAATTAAGTAGTGTATAAACATTGTTGTATATATAGACTAACTAAACTAAATTATGTTCATCTCAAAATAATTCTGTACACTAAACTAGGCATCTCGCATACAATCATCTAAGCGGTAAAGCCTAACTGGAGTCTTAACTTTCTAATTTCTCTGCTTTGGGAGAGATACATAGCTGTGTATCGTCATGTTAGTTATTCGATAAAGCTTCACAAAGCTTATTTAGTTTGACAAAATGTTCGCTACACCACGTCGCATTCATTCTTTATTTTTAGGGGTGAATATATCCGACCACTTTCACTAATACATATCTTCCAATCAACCGTGATAAATTGTCTGAGCCTGCTGCAAGCAAAATTCTCGGCGGTTCCTATTCAATACTAGTATGTACTTTCATTGTCTAGTGGCAGTTCAAGTGTCATTGACCTTTTTTCATGCCGGATGGCAACTATTACAGGGCCTATCTGATTTTTTTTTTAATGTCAAATGATTGTTCTCGGCCTGAACATGCATGTCAATAATATTTGCCACTGGACATCACGCAAAATTGAAATATTGTAAGTACTTTATGATATGTTAATTGTATTATTATTTTTAGGACTATCAGGAGGAATGTAGGTTTAACTGATGGGATTATTCTTTTGAAATCAAAATTATTTATTTCAAAAAGTTGTTGAATTATTCCATGTCAGACTATTTGGGGTATTGGACTATCATGGGGTGTCGGACTAATGGGACGTCGCACTATTGGGTTGTCGCACCAATGGGGTGTCGGACTAATGGGACATCTGAATAACGGGGCTGCCCCGATTTATGATATATACTTAATTTCTTCCCTCTTGTATTTTTTCCGAGAATTTTCAATCCCTTGCAATGGCAACACAAGCAATTTATTGTATCTTGTTTGAAATAAATTAGCGGATAAATTTTTCTCATGGGAGATTAAAAATTTCTGATTTTACCACGATTGTGCCAAATACTATAGTAATTTATTCGAGTTCCCAACCTTCCATAAACGAAGTGAAAAATCGACTTAGATTGAGTCAGACTCTCAAAATGGAAGATATAGCAGGCTGCAGTTGTCAATTTTCTTTTGTAGACGTCGACTATAAACTTTATATTTAAATAAGTAATATAATGGAATTTAAGACTAATGCTTTTTTATTCCCCTATTCCCCTCGTTTTTCGAGACTTTTCTATCTTTTTCAATACAACATATGCAATTTCTTGTATTTTAGAATTGGACATGTTTTGGTGTCAATTGAAAGTATAGACCCAGGGTTGCGTTCAATATATTAGCGGCTACGTAGATGTATGACTATTGAATGTGTAGCTAGCCTAGCAGCTACGTAGATATTAATAGCAGCTAGGCTAGCTACACGTTCAATAGTCATAAATCTACGTAGCACTATGTAGCATTATTTAGCTGCTTCGATGTTGAACACAACCCCGTTGAAAATGCTGAAATCGCTGAAATTGTGTTGACGTCATGAAAAATTGATGAAAATCGCTGAAATCGTGTTGACGTCATGAAAAATTGATGAAAATCGTGAAAATCATGATGACGTCGTGAAAACGATGAAAATCGAGAAAATCGTAATGATGTTGTGAAAAAATGATGAAACTCGCAGAATTAAATGGAGCTTAATTGACTATTAAAATGTTAATAGTCACTTAATTGTCTATTAGTTAATAGTAGCCTTAAAAGTGATTCCTGCAACGCTATTAAATAACTCTATTAACTAATTGTCAATTAGATATTTAATAGTCTATTAGAAGTTAATAGTCTATTAACTTAATAGTCGTTTGTGCAACCCAGTCCTGTACGTTAAGAATCTTATCAGTGTGAGCCAAGGCTCTGTGTTGATGGCTATAATGATTTACGTTTACTCATTCCACATCTTCTTATATCTATATATTAGGCAATCATTTTCTAAAGTAGAACAATGGACAGAAATGCAAGATTATTTATAAGATACAAGTTATAATTTTTTAGAAATTTTCTCTCATTCTAATTTTCACAATAGAAAAACATAGCAAAAATTTCTGAATTTTCAGTACCTAATTAAGAAATAATTCATGGAAGCCATAGATTGTTGGAAATTTACACATGGCCTGTGCTGTGATATTCCAATTTTATTCTGAGCGTTAGCGAGGGGTAAAATCAACGAATATCACGGCCCAGGCCACACGTAAATTTCCAACAATCTATGGCTTCCATGAATTATTTCGATTCTAATAGGACAAATACGGTCATTAAAAAACTGAAGCGAAAGTGGGTATGCTGTGTGTGTGGCTGGTTTTTTTTTGCTCCCTGTTAGATAAAGCTCAAATATCTTTATAAATATGTAGCTTGCGTAGGTTATTTCGTGAATAACTGCTAGAAAAAAACTTTTTAATTCTTTAAATTCTCAAACCCAACATTTGCCATTTTTAATTTACATGTTTTGTTCGTAAGCTTCCGTCAAATCCAAAGTCGACATTTTGTAACTAAGGAGCCGCCATGTTGACTTGCTGAAATGAGTAAATATGCAAATAATGCAATAGAATAGAAAATGAAACAAAACCTACCTCAAAAATCAGTTTTAATACAATATTATACGAATTCTGATGGTTCACGTAAAAGAAAACTTTCAACCTTACAGCAGTTTCATTTGTATGACATCATGTTTTGAAATGGCTTAAATGCGCCAAAAAGATTAATAGACATTCGCGGAATTTTATTTAATTTTTATTTTGTTGATTTCATTGAGCTCTTGTGCATTGCTTCTTTTTATTCTGCATACGAATAAGAAGAAAAGTTAATTTTGTCTATTTTTAATTGCACTTTTTAAAACAATAAAATCGGCAAAGGGTCTGCAAATAGGTTCCAATACATGTAGATTTACGTGGGAAGTATATTGTAACAGCCATTATTATGTATATCTCTGAGTCTGCGCTAAGTATATTTTATCGAGAATTTTATCACAGTGTTGTTTACAAAGCTAAAGAAGCATGTCATATTAGAATATTCTGTGAAGCATGTAATAAATTGTAATTATTATATATGTTGGTTGATAAATACTTTTTCTATAATCACCCATATTGTAGTATAAAGAGAAACTGTACACGGCAAAAATGATCTGCCAAATATGATCCATAATACAAAAACATCAATTGTCTTCTTGTACTGTGGATTTGTTAATATTGGTTGGATACCAATCTTCGTGGATTTCTTGGGTACAGGGTAACCATGAATTTAAATGTTCAATGTATTACAAATTTTCTCAATCCACGAAAAACTGGTACCTTCGAGAATAAATAAATCCACGTTGTTGTAGAGTTATAATTTTTTAAGCCTTTAATGATAAATGTTACATTTTTTGGCATTTTGCGAAATTGTCTTGAAAACTACAATGTATGATACATCTAGATAGAGAGAAAACAGCATTAATGATTACCTATGTAAGATATCAAAATGACATATTTTTTGCCAGGTCTGAAATTTCAAAGGGGGTCTGATCCTGGATCCCGCTTATTGTTCAGTGAGAGTCGCTTATCCTGCTAATCCTTGCCATAATAGAGCATGTTATTTCCCGTATCTTTATGGACATAGTTTCTTGTTTTCATGCATTATTATTTGACTTTCACAAGTCATTCTTACAAAAATAGGTCAATCCTGTGTCACACTTAGACCCCAATGAGACCTCTTGTTTTCTTTTCTTTTGTTTTTGTGTTGTTTATACTGGCCATGGTAGGGTTTTTTGTTTTTGTGTCTATTAATATTTTCATTTTTCCAGGACAAGAAAGTGACAGCATACTCAAACTCGAGAGAAGCTCGACATGAAAACAGACGGTTACAGACCACGTTTGCTGATCTGGATATAGGAGATCTTCTCAAATTCAATCAACTTAAAGTAAGTGATGGATATTGTGTTTATATATTATCTATGATTTAAAAAAGAAAAAACTTCCTCAAGTTTGAAAAATCTTAAATAATCTGTTATGGCTATTTTCCTAGTCTGTGCAAATGACTTTTATAAATCATGGTGATATCTTATTCCTTCAGTACACATTCACAATTACCTTGGTTTCAATTCACTATAAATCTTATTTCCTGTTTCAGTAGAGTATAGTCTATACATTGCCATTGTATTTATCTCATCATAAACAATTTTTTGTTCAATTCTTCTAATATTTATATTTTGTAATGCTAAGTTAATTTTCCTATCAACAGTTTAGAAAGAAGAACATGAAATTTGCTCGCAGTGGTATCCATGCGTGGGGCTTGTTCGCATTAGAACCTATAGCAGCAGATGAAATGGTCATTGAGTATGTAGGTGCTAGTATTCGTCAGTCTGTCGCTGACCTGCGGGAGAAGAAATATGAGAAATCAGGAATCGGAAGTAGTTATCTCTTCCGAGTAGATAGCGATACAATTATTGATGCAACGAAGTGTGGAAATCTGGCCAGGTTTATAAATCATAGTTGTAATGTAAGTGTTTTATTATCATTTATCTTACCTTACTTATGTATATGCAGAAAAATTACTCAAGAGCTATTGGATAAAAATCAAATAACAAAAATACTAAACTCAAAAGAAAATTCAAAACAAAAAATCCCAAGTCAAATTGGAAAATCACAAACTTTTTTAAAACACTTCAAATGAAAGGATAACAACAGTCATAATCCTGACTTTCAACAGGCATTCTCTGATGTAAAAAATGGTGGATTAAACCTGGTTTTAAGGCTTGTTAAACCTCGTGCTTGTATGTTATTGCAAAATCCAATAAAAAAAGCCATAATGGTATCGTGCGATTTTAGAAGTAAGTTTTTCTCCATTGCATCATTGTTTCCATTTAATAAGGAATCAAATATGTAGTTTAAAAAAAAAAATCAATATCTAAACAATTTGAAGAAGTTTTAGGAAATTAGTCCATGATCATTTGACACACACCCGTGGCAAGGTGTGCTTGACTCTCATCTTAACTTAGTAGAATTACCATTTTTCTTGCCTAATGTTGTTGGCTTCCTCAACCAATAAATAGTGTCCACCTTGATTCAGCCTAGTGTGCTGAAATTGGCATTAAACACCAACTATCAATTAAGTAATATTACAATGGATAAACTGAAAAAATATCAACAACCATAAAACCCATTTAGTGATGGTGCTGTCTTATCAGTAGGAAGGATGAATTATTGAAAACAGGGGCGAAAGTTTCAAGTTTTAAGAATTTGTAATATTTGTTTGCAAATTTGTATGTTGCCAGATCTGGATTCTGTACTTTGTATGCACGGTAGTTTAGTCTTTTATTGTGTATTTAGACATCTTTTATAACAACAGTCACTGTAAATCAAAATTATGATTATTTTGTTTTTCTTTCTTTCAGCCAAACTGTTATGCCAAAATTATTAATGTAGATAACCAGAAGAAAATTGTGATATATTCCAAACGTGAGATTGACGTTAATGAAGAAATAACCTACGATTATAAATTTCCGTTGGAGGATGAAAAAATTCCATGTCTTTGTGGGGATGCAGCTTGTCGAGGAACACTCAATTAGTTATATTATTTATTTTTTTATAAGTCTTCTGTTTTGTTAGTAGGAAAATTAGTTATTTATCTTCAGTTATGAATCTTTGATCTAACATTTTATATCAAAAAGAAAAAAACAATTGAAAGATGTGTTTATTGGAGAAATCCATACGGATTATGATACTTAAGGGCTCATTAAATTTTATGATTCTCTGAGCACTTTGTAATGAATATGAAACAAGTTCAAGAATATGGTGAAATATGAAATTGAAATTTTTAGTAATAATTTTGATTTAAGGTGGTACCTAACTTTATAGGGAGAAAACTCTGTAAAATCAGCAGAACGTTTTAATTACTTTGCGTTGTTAGAAATTATTAAGCTTCTCACTGATCAAAATTAAGTGTTTGTCAAACTGCTATATAACCAGTGTTATTTTTCTGATAAAATGGTTGGTTCATTTTTTGAAATTTTTATATTTTTTTCAAAGGGTCAAAGTGTCAATACTTTGTCAAAATTTTATGAAAATTAAACGAGCCAAATTAGTTTTAGTGAAAGTGTTGGGTACCACCTTAATAAATCCACATCATTTAGATATATATACTGTTTGTTAAGGATTAAAATGTTACTATACGGTAATTCACATTGGTATTACAGTCAAACAATTACCAAAATATAAAATTTAATAGTTTTATTGGTATTTCTAAACTGATAATTGTATTTTAGTCTGCTGATTTTAACTTTTTTAAAAGCATTCTGAAAAAACAATAAAGGGGAACTGAGCATTCTGAAAATTAAACATGTTTTGATTCTACTCCAAGAATTTCATATCCTACTTGCTGTTATTCTTTTTTTTTTTTTTTGTCATTTTTGATATTGAAAACCAGATCTTATCCATCCAAAAGGCAATGAATTTTTGTACTAGAAACAGTATAAAAGACATAAGTTGTTTTGCATGTTAATCAATTTTTAATACAATTAGGTCAAAATAAAGATTTTTTTCATTATTATTATCATTATATTGTAGTACATTTTTAAGTTTCCTTTGTGCAATATATTGTTATAAATTACATTCATGGTAAAAAAAAAGGTTAGTTTGAAATTATAGGATCATATCATACATCGGAGCTTTACAATATTTACTAAAATATATACACAAAAACTGGTATGAAATGAAATAAGATTCAGTTTTCTAGACTTTTGAAATGGGACTGAAATTCTATAAGTGAACCAACATCTGAAGTGGTGATTGTTCAGAAGGATAAAAACGACTAGATACTGCTTAAAAAATATAAATACTTTAAAAAAAATTAATTAAAATTTAATTCTGAGCTTCAATTTCAAAAAAAATAATTAAAATTTAAGTCTGAGCTTCAATTTCTATTATTAAACTTTCTAGATATCTTAACATATTTTCAGTTGACTAATCAGAAAAAAAGTACTAAAGTATGATGCACAAATGGTGCTCATCACAATTTCACAAGAACATATATATATATTTATTTTATTTTGATTTTCCCAAAAGATTGTAATGAGTTAGTTTTTCTGTGCAATATATTCTTGTAATGATAAACCAATGTCAAAAACCATGCAACAGGTAAATTCAGAATTTATTGCGATGTTTTTATTATTGCAAAAAATGCTATAGAATTAAAATCACAACAATTTAAAGTTGCATTTTGAAATCCTTTATATGAATATATAGGATTTATCTCAATATGGCAAAAATTAAATCACATTTTAGTCTAAAAGGACAAAATCGCAATAATAAATGCATGCAATTCTGAATTTACAGAACATAGATTTATACTTAAAAGACGAAGTGTTTCATAAAATTTACTAGTATAAGACTACCTTGGCAAAACATTCACATCCACAAATTTGTTGATATTATTTATGTATTCCTCTAAATCTTAAACTTTTCATTTGTTACCTCTTTTACAAATACAGAAGACAGGAAAGTCTCCATCTCTCCATCATGATTATTTTTTGAAAACGTGTTTTTTTTTGTATACAAAGGGATATGTATGGAATCTTAAAATAATCTCTGTCCTAATTGTCACAATTTTGACATATGTAACTAATCTTCATTTCTTAAAGCATTGTATTAAAATGTTTCCTAAATGATCTTGTATTTTTTTATTACATAAAATCATGGAGTCGTACCTGTTTTAAGGTAAAATAGTTATATAGACAAAATGGTTTCTTTTATTTTTATACTCTGCTCAATTTTTATGTCTAATCATGCTATGTCCAAATCAAAAATAAAAAAAGTACTAATTTGTGAATCAATTAAATTGACCTTGTAAGAGAAATATTATATTTTTCCAAATTGGAAATTTATTAAATAACCTGTGGGTCTGATTTTATTGGACATCTATAACTCACTACGGTAATATGGTTATTTTCAATCAAGAGGGTTATTGATAGAATGTGTATTTATATTCCTATGGGTATAGTTATGAAATAAAGTTCAATGATTGCTAAATAACTTCCTCATGTTCCTTGTGTACAATATAAATCATGTATGAAATTTTTATCTGGTTATGTATTCAAAATTTTGTTATGTTTTTGATAAATGTGTAGTATTTTGAAGAGAAAAAAAGTGCACATCATTGTATCAGTAAGTTCAGATAAAAAAGAAATATATTAAAATTATGAAAATGAAAAAACTCTTAAAATTATAAGTGGTATAGGCTATTCAATTGAAATGGACATTGTGGGAAGTTTGGGATATTTTATTTTTGGAAGTGGGTCATTGGTTTTTTCTAAGGAATTTTACAATTTTCATTTCTGTAAGTTATTTCAGGCTATTCCTTTGAATAGAATCTGGGATGGTAGGAAGGATCATTTTAGTTTGAATGTGGGTTAATAATTTAATGCAGGCAAAATTAGGGGGGGGTGGATTTGTAGGGGAGGGGTGTTGAAAGTCTCTTCCTACCGTCCCTGATTCCATTATAATGAAATAGTCCTTATGAGCAATTATAGATCTTTACATTTATTTATCTTCAGTTTGGAGTAATAGAACACAGCTTTGTTAATGTTCAAGTTTTGAAAGTTTTTATGAAAAGTTACATTGTTGATATTTGTATATTATGTAAACATTGTTTATGTCTCGCTGTGTATAATATACATATCATATCATTTTGTATATAGTGTTCATAGGGGGTATGTTTAGTACACTGTAAGTGTGTTTTATAAGTGTACTAGTGTTATGTGTACAGTGTACAGTTTTGTATATACTAGTGTACAGTTAAATGTATTAGTGCTACAACTATTAGTGTTGCTTATTGAATTGGTAAATATTCATGTCCTTTGTACAAAAAAAAAATGAAATTTATCAATAAAAAAATTGAAGAATTATTTATAGATATTTTTTTAACGTTTTGGTAATGTAAAACTTTCTGCAAACAGGACCGGCATACTTTACAAGAATCTTAAGATTGTAATATTAAACCATTCAGCTTCAGTTTCTTGTTGGTAGCAGAATTTCAGGGATTATATACCTCCCATGGTAATCTTCCAGATTTGAGATTGATAAGCAGAGAGTAAGAAACAGATATAGATCACGTAAAAACAGTTAAATTTAAATATTTTTTAAAAAATGTTTCAATTTTTCATAAAATGTTAAACATCTGGAGATATATATTGTATCAGACTTGATGCAATGATAGAATCTATATATAAAGATGTGAAGATGTGGTATAATGCCAATGTGACTACTCTCCACTAGAGATCAAAATGATGTTGAAGGCTCCTGAATTGGGACAGGCACTTACAGAATGTGGGTTTGGTTGATCATGTTTGCTGATATGAGACTCCTAGAAAACAAAGCACCAACAAAATTTACAATATTATAGATAGTAGAGCTTGTTAAAACCTTATCAAGACTTAGTTATCAAACAGAAACTTTCAACATTTAAAGGATTTAGTCTTAAGACGTCATTAACAGTTAGAGAATGTAGAGAATGCCAAAATATAGTTATCAACTAATTTTAGGACCGTGAATGATTTATAAATAACAATCATATTTTGTTTGGCTTTAATTTACAGATCACATGATCAATATAGGTACATGTACTGATAAACACAATATCCAATGACCGTATTACAGTATTTAATCAGTAATCTTTTGGAATAAGTTCATCAGGATCATATATTAATTAACAGGTTTGGTAATAAGGATGTGCTTTCCTGCAATTAGTTATTTAGGTACAGCCGAACTTCCAAACAATATTTTAGTATCTACTGAAAAATTCACTTAACGTTTTGGGTAATTTCTGGTAACGAAATTCTTGACCTTATAATTTAATAGTAGCCTACTTTTAGTAGGTAATAGATTACATTCATTATTAAGCATGAAGAAAATACCTGTTTCTATCGAATGTCTGTGATTATCTCCATCCATAAAAACTGACCGCCACAAAATAGCCAAAAAGTAGCGTTAACATTCATCAATCAATCAAGATACTTTTTTTATCTGGAAGTTCACGTTATATAGATATAGGCACACAGTTAGAAAAAATCCAAATACTTTTATGTATTACTCTAAGTCATACCACCAAGTAAATATTTAACTAACTCGTGCTACCCAAATTTAATGAAACCAGTTGGTGTGAAAGGGCTATTTTAGTTTTCTCGAGTAAAGAAAAATCACTTTCTAAATGATCTTTCAGAATAAGAAAAAATAGCACACAAAGCATTGTAAATGTTATATTTATTAAAATACGTTGTTCCACAATCGTCCTTGATTTCTATATTGATAAGTTTGTCTTAGAAATCCTTAGTACTAGTATCTGTCTAGAAGGTCCACTAAAGTCAATTTTTACTTCATAATTCCGTGAAATTAAATTTAGTAATAATAGTAAACATATCTGACAAATAAATAATGAACAAGTTGGGACGCATCAGAACAATCATTATGTTATTATGACATCATACGTGTGTGCTCTTGTGAAGAACATGTTAACTTTGACTAAATTGTTTCTAAATTTCATCCAAGTGAAAGGTTTAGCTAGCTATAAAAGCAGGTTTCATCAACCATTTTCTTCATAATAAAATGTGTGTACCAAGTCAAGAATATGACAGTTGTTTACCATTCTTATGATGTGATTGAGCTATTGATTTTACCATTTAATTCAGATTTTTCCGTTTTGAATTTTCTTCTGCGTTTGGTAGTTTTGTGCTTTTACTTTTTTCAATAGTATTTGCTTCAAACAACATTGTACAAGCAGGGACCACCATGATATTTTGTTATGATATGTGTATGATCCATTGACATTTTTGTGTAACAAATTTATTTTGACAAAAGGATGTTGCCAATGTTTTTGTTCAAAAGGAATATTTCAAAATGCATAAAAACTCATTCTGGCTCAAATACTATATCATATCATACCTTTCAAGCTGTCTGGCCTTTGTTAGTCTTGTTATTTTTAATTTTAGTTTCTTGTGTATAATTCGAAGTTTAGTATAAAGTCTATTATCACTGAACTAGTATACATATTTTTTAAGGGGCCAACTGAAGGACGCCTCCGGGTGCGAGAGTTTCTGGCTACATTAAAGACTCATTGGTGACCTTCGGCTGTTGTCTGCTCTATGGTCGGGTTGTTGTCGCTTTGACACATTCCCCATTTCCTTTCTCAATTTTATTTAAAGTTAAAAAGGAACAGCATCCAAAAAATGGGATTTAGTTTTCTGAATTCGAATGTTTAAGATCACAATTGTAGATTTTTGTAAATGAAACCCATATTACAGAGTGTAATTTTTAAGTCAATGTGACCCTAATCCCTTGTCAGTTGAAATGAGAAAATATGTAGTATGATTGCTAGTGAGTCATATTGAGATATTCAACCCTGCACGACAAAGTAAATCAGTTTAATCAGAAAACTGACGGCCTAATTAAGGCTAAAACAATATATGAAAAATATACATGGGAGACACCAAAACACATATTACTGAATGCCCTGACTGTACAGCCATGTAACTCTAATGACATGTCAGTTAAGGAGGTAGACCTAGGTTAAGGGAAATAACTCTTAAAATCATCAGTACGTTTGTGTCAACCATTTTTTAAGAATATATTCTAAGCTTCTAGGTTACATAGATTATGTTCAATCTGTTTCAGGTAAATGCTTAAAATATATTGATGAACTTGACTTTTACAAACACTTAACTGATTTAAAGAGTTATCTCCCTGAACATAGGTCTACCGCCTTAAAGAGGCATGTTAGCGAAGTAATTGAAACATCATGTTAGAAAAGGATTGACTCAAACATTCACACGAAACAAAAACACATTCTGAGTTAACTCTCAGATTTATCACAATTACTGAAAGCTAATTTAAAGACCGTCGCATCGAATAATTCATTTTTTCCAGACTAAAATATTATTCATTACATATCCAATTACCTTGACAGATGCCATAAACAGTCTGAGTAATGTACATGTTTTAGTCGAAGTTTCTTTCTTCGTAGTATATTAAGATATTCATAGGAAATAACAAAAACGAATTCCTAAACGAAGTTCCCAAATTAGACATTGTCTGACTACTCAAAATTCATTGTGAAGTTTGGAACAATGTTTTATTGTCAGATGGAATATGCGTTAAGAAGACTAATACAATATCATAATTTTGTTTGTGGGAAATATATTGAAAATGACTAATCACCATTTATTCCAGCTTACAATTGACTATTTCAATAACTTGAAATCCTAGTTAAATTTACCAGACCTCTAAAATGGAAATATTTGTGTTGTATTTATTTTGAATTTAAACTAACTAACCACCGGACTCGATTGAGTTTATACAATGTAATCTAAAAAGCAATTCAAATCTATTTGAGTGTTTGCATTAACTTGATAGTTATATTTTTCAAAATTTCCGTCAAACGATACGTGAGGTTCGAGGATAATATTTTCACTATTTTTCGTGCCCGTCGTATACTTATATAATTGTCATAACTTTAAAACTACAAAGAATGATCCAAAGGGGAGAAAGTTAAGATTTTCCTCTTTTAGGTTGCATGAAAGTTATCAGATGACTCTGTCACGATTTGTTGCACTGACATTGTTTAGCTAGCTTTATGTTTTTGCCTGTAAACCACCAAAAACTATATTAGAAATGTAGGACCTGCTAATTGTTTTGTACACCAGACACTCAGTAACCAGACCCGTGAATGACACTTGTATCAAAACAATTAAAAGCTAAATTAAAATATAATAATACGTAAAACTTACGTAATTATATACCTCATACAAGTGAAAGGTTTAGTTAGCTTAAAAACCGGGTATAATCCCACATATTCTACATAAGAAAATACCTGTGGCAAACCAGAACTATCACCGTTGCTATCCATTCGTTTTATGTGTTTGGGCTTTTGATTTTGCCTTTTGAATACGGACTTTCCGTTTTGTATTTTCATAGGAATTCGGTATTATTTGAATGAATGAATACTTTATTGCAAAAACCATATATATATATATATATGTTAGAGCAGATATCAATACATATTAATCATTATAAGAAAATAAATAACGTTAAGTAACAACATGTGATCTGATTGACCTCGCAGATTTCATGTAATAACATAATTTTTTAATATGTAAAACAGACATTAAGTTAAATAAATACTGTAATTTAGTAATTTAGTAATGTTTGGCCAAGCACAATAGAATTTTGGCAAATATTTAGGCCTAATTGATTAGGTAGGGCATAGTAATAAAAAGTGGTTTTCGTTTTCAACGCACTGCATATTACTCCCTTATATCATTGACGAGTTTTTACAACCACATCTTTGGTCGATGTCCCTGCTGGTTAACAACTGTTAAATTTGCTCTCTACTTCATTCATATACTGACGTAAATATCATCAATACTACATTTCTTTTTGTATATTCACTGATCAGAACATGTTAAAATCTGACAAACACGTTATATTTACCACATCCATATAATGCCATAGCAAGATGATATATAGCACAACGGTTTGCATTATTATTTTTTTATCATTTTACAATGCTCCAAAACTTATTCGTTATACCTTTGATATTACAACTATTATGATTTGAACGCTACATATGAGTCTTGTGTAGACAAAATACTGATCATGTTGGTATTTTTGTTTTACACCTCACAAGCAATCCACAGAAGTACATACCAGAAATTGATATGAGGGTCTGGATTGGGGGGTGGGGTGTCTGTTATTCTGTAAACATTTAATTTTCACCCCTTTTTTTCTCTAATCTTTAAAAAATTAACCCCTTTTTTTCTCTAATCTTCATTTTTTTGGCCCGTTATTCTCTAATCTTCATTTTTTAAGGGCATTATATTTAATCATTTAATCCCATCCAAACCTCTGATATGCTTAAATTTTAAATGTTGTATAAAACATCCCCTCCTTTTGTTTTCATTTTAACACTGTATCTCTTTATCGTATGTATATAACCTTTTGAAAGATGCAAACTTGCAAATTTGCAGATCATGTGATAAATAAGAAAACAAAACATGGTTTATAATGTTAAATTATAAAAGCAAAATAAGACGAAACCATCTCACAAAATCTATTCTTAATGTAAACACTGCTTATAACAATTCATGTAATTGTATTTGTTTCTAATTGGATACTGAGACACACTAAAAAAGACATGTAGATTAACGCCTTTTGGTGACATTCAAACATTAATTAAGAGGAATTGCATAAGTTGATGCAGTCTTGAGTATTCATCTACTTGGAGTATCAATATGCTGACATGATGATTTACCAAATACAGACTTCAAATATTTACTTAACTTTAGAAGTCTTAAAATCAATAATTAATGAGGCTGTAAAAACGAAATTGCTATTGTCAGTTGATGGATGGGATTGCACAAAATATACAATCAGCGCTTTATAAATTTCATACGTTTAACGTTTAAAGCGCTTTTCTTTATCAAATTCCCTCTGGACCGGTATTTGAAAGCTAATAATGTTTAAGAACCGAATTAGTTGAAGAGCTATATGAACATAAAGGACCTAACCATAATAGCCAACTCTATCGGAAGAGCACTTTCCAAGATGTTTTTGAAACCTTTTTTTTATATTTAGAACAATATTATCAAAACGAAATTTTATCTTGAACAAGTGGTACGAGGTCGCTTACATGCAGATTTAAAAATATTAACTGTAGAATGATTGAATGGCATTCATGTGATTGGAGAAATATAAATAACCGGCAATGAAAGACAAAGTATCTTTGGTTAACGTTCAACATTGTTGAATCTAATTTGTTTGTTTGACATATATTTGTCGTTTCATATATTTCTAAAATCAGAACTGTAGAATTTGGTAAACTGTTCTGGTACGAGAAACATTCCACACATGTGCAAGTTGAAGTTGATGTTTGTCATGGCATTAAATACTTTAACGCCAAGCATATCAAAATGTAAAATAACAAAATACCGAACTCCAAGGACAATTTTAAACAGAAAGTCCATCATCAATTGGCAAAATCAAATGCTCAAAACACATCAACGAAAGTGCAAAATGTTGTTTGATAGACTCATAATGATAAAAATAGATATACAATTGTGTGTAAGAAACACACAAATTTAATCTGGTTACCTCTAGTCCCCTTACACAGATACATAGATATCAAATTCAGTTACATCTAGTTACCTTACCCCGATATTCACTTAGCTTACACACAATATTGGCTTTGATTACTTCTTGTCACCTAATACAGATGTTGACTTTTGTTATCTATGATCACCTTAATTTTATATTTACTGAGGTACCATTGGTCACCGGACATATTTTACTGAGCTTTGGTTCTTAATGACCCAGATGTTGACGTTGGTTACCTCTAGGCACCTTACGTGGATATCAACTTGGGTAAACTATGGTCAACATACACATGCAAATATTTACTTTAGTTACATCAGGTCACCTTACACATATTTTCACTTTGAATTGATTGACTGATTGCTGGTTGCTTAACGTCTTACATTCACTTTGGAAACATCTGGTCGTTGTTCATAGATATTATTGTTTGGGAACTCTGGTCATCTACATAGTGTTTTTTTTTTGTTACCCCTGATCACCTTACACATTTATCTATTTGGTAACCACTGGTCAACTTACAAAAATGTACTGTGGTTACCTCTCGTACACATATATTATATTATATTAACCTTGGTTATCTGTTGTTATTATGTATATGCAAATATTTACTAAGATTACTTATAATCACTATACACATTTATCTGTTTTGTTAATCTCTGATCACTTACTAATAAAGTCATCATATATACTATTTCATTACTAATATAATTATAAATCATGCCAGGACCGAAGTACTGACTACTGAGCTGATGATACCCTCGGGGACTGATAGTTATCATACTAACTATTTCCTCACTAATATAATTACTTTGGTAACCTCTGGTCGACATACACAGAAATTTACTTTGGTTACCTCTGGTCCCCTCACCTAAATATTAACTTCTGGTACCCTCTGGTCATCATACACACATATTAGTTTTCTCTGTGGTAACCTAACACAGAGATTAACATAAGCTAACTCTGGTAATCCTCCACAGGTATTTTACTTTTGTTACCACCACTGGTCACCTCACACATATATAAATATATATATATAGAAAATGAATACATATGGTCAACACACACATATTTACCTCAAATGGTTACCTCTAGTCACCTAACACATGTTTTTGTCTGGTAAACTCACAAATATATTTTCTTTGTTTAGTTATACCAATTTAGGCTACCTCTTGCCATCTTACACATATATTCATATCAATGACCTGTGGTTGCCTTACACATATATCTACTTTGGTGACCTCTGTTCTTGTAACACAGACATTACCAATTGGTACCCCTTATTACAGAATTAAAAAAACAATATCTCAACAGTACCAAATTTAATGATCGCCAAAGGGATGAAAATAAGAACTTACTAATGCCTTTAATAATTTTTTAAGTGTCGACACAGGGTGCAACGAATTTGTTCTTATTGAAAAATATTATCTTTTCACTTTTTTGACGAGGCTATTTCTAAACTTTGTTAGGTAACTAAAAGTTCTGTTGATGAACGTGTTATGCTCTGATGATACAGAGGTGGCGGAATGACTAAGATAAGCTTAAAGGGTAAGCCTTGGAAAAGTGCTGTTGTTCATATATTCTACCTCCGTATAGAGGAATTTTAATTTAGAGTTAAATATTCGAATCGTATTTCATGATTTTTTTTAATTATTTCTTGTTAAAATTTAATTTCGTAGGAGGCGCTCTCAATATTTTGTTGAGCTTAAAGTAAGCGACAACATTCTAACAGGAAACCGATTAGTCGAGTATCATTTTGGCATTCGATACTCGAGTACTCGTTGACATCCCTAGTAAATATACATCTATCTGCAGCAGGAATACTCAAGAACATCTGTTTTTCTATAGGATTGTTGTTTCAAAGGGAGTTGATGACGAAAGAGTTCCCATGTGCTTATTGAAATCATCATTTGGAAGTGTAATGATTTGTTGTTCGTTACGACATTCGTATATCTTCTATTTCTTTGTACTGTATTATCGTGACAAAAGACTGATTTAAGTTTAAACGTTCTTGTATACCTAAAAAATACATCATCGTTAGGATATTAATCTCGGGAAATTACATTCTTATATGTTTGTTTTAATTGATTTTATTTCACTCCTTTGGTTTAAAAAACGTGACAAAGTGTCATGATCAATTACAGTTATACTAATAAATTTTCAACATGTTTTTTCTACGCTTTTTCTTTTTCATTATGTAAAGGAAAATAATCGAAGGTTGATCTCGTCTTCATTGATTCTGATTTGATTTGGTAATGATTTTATTCGCCAACCATTCGCTCAGCATGCAAGTGTATGTGTAATCTTTTCAAAGACAATTTGTAAGACTGTGAATTGAAACTTATTATTCTGTAGATTAATTATCCGTTTAAAGTACTGACCTTTCGGGATCCATCCTCTATTCTTGTGATGACTTTCTCAAAATTCTGTTGAAACTGAAACAATTTATTAATTTATTAAAGGACAATTTGAGATAGATTTGTCAAAATTTCACGTCAGAATCGAAGTACTAACTACTGAGCTGATGTTATCTTTGGAGACTGATAGTCCACCAGCAGTAGTTTCGATCCAGTGCTGTAAAAATTAAAACCACAATACTTTACTACTTCCATAGACCCCATGATATTTTCTAGATTGACCTTCATCAGGAACGATCAAAAGGCGGATATTCAAAAGCAAAGAATGTAAATGAAACGAACATTTGAAAATCGTATGCTCAACAAGGACATAAAAATAATAGCCAAATTCATCGGAGGTCAACTCTGTACGAATATGTTGAAACCTTAGTTTCGTAATAATTTATAAATCTATAAATGGACAAAAAAGTTATAAAAGTGGTATCTATGGATAGCTAACAGATTACTCTTTCAAATTAATGCAATGTTAGTATTATACAACAATATTATACGACCGCAAAAATTGAAAATTTTTTGGTCGTATATTGGTATGATGTTGGCGTCGTCGTCTGCGTCGTCGTCGTCGTCGTCGTCCGAATACTTTTAGTTTTCGCACTCTAACTTATGTAAATGTGAATAGAAATCTATGAAATTTTAACACATGGTTTATTACTACAAAAGGAAGGTTGGGATTGATTTTAGAGTTTTGGTCCCAACATTTTAGGAATTAGGTGCCAAAAAGGGCCCAAATAAGCATTTTCTTGGTTTTCGCACTATAACTTAAGTTTAAGTAAATAGAAATCTATGAAATTTTGACACAAGGTTTATGACCACAAAAGGAAGGTTGGGAGTGATTTTGGGAGTTTTGGTCCCAACAGTTTAGGAATAAGGGGCCCAAAGGGTCCAAAATTAAACTTTGTTTGATTTCATCAAAAAATGAATAATTGGGGTTACTTGATATGCCCAATCTAACCTTGTATGGGAGTTTTGGTTCTAACAGTTTAGAAATTAGGGGCAAAAAAAGGGCCCAAATAGGCATTATTCTTGGTTTTCGCACAATAACTTTAGTATAAGTAAATCGAAATCAATGAAATTAAAACACAAGGTTTATGACAACAAAAGGAAGGTTGGGATTGACTTTGGGAGTTGCGGTCCAAACAGTTTAGGAATTAGGGGCCAAAAAGGGGCCCAAATAAGCATTTTCTTGGTTTTCGCACCATAACTTTAGTTTAAGTAAATAGAAATCTATGAAATTTAAACACAAGGTTTATGACCATTAAAGGAAGGTTGGGAGTGATTTTGGGAGTTTTGGTCCCAACAGTTTAGGAATAAGGGGCCCAAAGGGTCCAAAATTAAACTTTGTTTGATTTCATCAAAAAATGAATAATTGGGGTTACTTGATATGCCCAATCTAACTGTGTATGTAGATTCTTAATTTTTGGTCCCGTTTTCAAATTGGTCTACATTAGGGTCCAAAGGGTCCAAAATTAAACTTAGTTTGATTTTAACAAAAATTGAATCATTGGGGTTCTTTGATATGCTGAATCTAAACATGTACTTAGATTTTTGATTATGGGCCTAGTTTTCAAGTTGGTCAAAATCAGGATCCAAAATTATTATATTAAGTATTGTGCAATAGCAAGAAATTTTCAATTGGACAGTACTCAGCAATAGCAAGAAATCTTCAATTGCACAGTATTGTGCAATAGCAAGAAATTTTCAATTGCACAGTATTGCGCAATAGCAAGAAATCTTCAATTGCACAGTATTGTGCAATAGCAAATATTTTCAAATGCACAGTATTGCGCAATATTCAGACCTTGTATTTCCTAAAATGATTTCCTTGATAGAAGAATGCAAATGAGTTAGTTCCAAATGATAAAATAGAAATCACCTTTTTGGACGCCCTCACGAGTTGGTTGGCCGTTATGCATCATCTATTGCTCTAATTCTTCGTCAATTTATCCCTTTCTGCACCCATTGTATAAAAAATTTTAATCAACGTGTGGTTCGTTTGATCTCAGTTCTTCATTGGTTAAAATTCGATTATGACGTCGAATTTTCTTGCTTTCCTCCGAATTTCCTATTGTGACGGCATGACAAAAGGCGACCATGTTTGATGACGTCACATAGAAAGAACACATCTTTTCGGCGAGCCTCGCTTTTTAAATTTGAAAAATTAACTGTCTCGAGTGAATAAATATCGTATCACACTCGATGCAGTGGTAGAATATATATATATATCTATATATATCAAATGATGACGAACTTGTTCCAAATTGTTCTAAATAATAAGGATGTTCTTATCACAAGTAGAAAGCCCTAGCCGTATTTTGCACAACCATTTTCAACTTTTGATCCTCAGTGCTGTACAACTTTGTACTTTTTTTGACTTTCGAACTTTTATATCTAAGCCTCACTGGTAAGTCTTGTGTGGACGAGGCGCGTTTTTGGCGTATTGAATTTTAAACCTGATGCCTTTTGTTATCTATTATTCATGTGTTTCTTTGCATAATACGTTCTCCCATTTATTTGTATTGTAGTCCTGTAATATTATGTTGTCATTTTAATGTTATATTTAACATTGCCATTAAAATGCGAGGTTTGGCATGCCACAAAACCAGGTTCAACCCATCATTTTTTCTTTAAAAATGTCCTGTACCAAGTCAGGAAAATGGCCACTGCTATATCATAGTTCGTTTCTGTGTTTGTAACATTTTTATGTTGTGTCGTTTGTTTTCTCTTATTTTTCAGTGTGAATTCACATTACTATAAGACGTGTCACGGTACCTTTCTATCCCAAATTCATGTATTTGAATTTGATGTTATATTTGTTATTCTCATCGGATTTTGTCTAATGCTTAGTCCGTTTCTGTGTGTGTTACATTTTAATGTCGTGTCGTTTTTCTCCTCTTATATTTAATGCGTTTCCCTCAGTTTTAGTTTGTTATCCCGATTTAGTTTTTTTCCATAGATTTACGACTTTTGAACAGCGGTATACTACTGTTGCCTTTATTTTCCAATTGTCGTAATCATGATCCAGTCATCTTTAATTCAATGTGACATAAAGAATCAGAATCACCGGATTTGTACTTACACGAGACAAGAAGGGTACCACATCTGAAGCAGGATCTTTTCCCCTTTCTCGAACACCTGAGTTCATGTTGCTTAGTCTTTAGTGAGTTTGAGTTTGAGTTATATTTCGTCTCCCTAATTGTCTCGATCAACCTTATTGTTAATTTCTAAATGCAAGTTAAGATATTAAGAAAACTTAACTGTATCTGTTATATCCTTAGATTTCAATTTCGATGAGAGAAATAGTCACCGGAGTTTGCAAATGTTTATTTGGATGACTTCATCGGAACGTGAAGTTAAAGGATAATTCTTGCTTCCTGTCATTCTTACTGAGAAGCTCATGTATGAGTAAATGTGCAAGTAGCCAAGAAGAAGATCACAGTTGATTATTATGGGAAAAGCGATCCCGCGAGAGTTTGTTGAAAAACACTCACCAAAGGTAACATATATGTTGTATATCAAGAAATCAGGCATCTTGATAATGTCAGTGTCAGAGAATTCTTGTTTGAATCAGAGTAATGGTTTGTACCCATTGTCCGTTGCTAAAACAGGACACTTGTTCTACGTTGGGTATTCTTTTATATGAAAAAAGAAGGACCATTCTATCAAACTTGTCTTTTAGTTTGTATCAGAGTATACTTGTGTAAAGGGTAGACAAGCAAACGTTTTGATTATATTACATGAGGAAAAATACTTAGATGTACTCTTACACATCATTGGAATATTTAGTATCCAGAGTTGGTACACGCCGCCCATATAGTAGGCAGTTTACCATATATTGAGGCCATTCTTTGTTAGCTTAG